>NC_080166.1:16847250-16979750 GCF_950295315.1 Erinaceus europaeus | reverse complement strand
AAACAGTGATTATGTAAATAGACCACAGGGTCAAGTAATGCAGGGGACCTGGCATAATGACCAACACCAGCCTGTCTCTCTCTTTCCCTAGTGGGGAAGGGCTCCAGGGAAGTGGAGCTCCAGGACACATTGGTGGGTTTGTTTGTCCAGGGAATTCCAGTGAGGCCAGATAAACAGCATTTTCCTTCCCATGAGTGGGTACCTGGGAAGGCTGCCTTCGGCTGAGCAGATGCAGAAGGAATAGGCTCTTGAGGCAAGAGTGACAATGATACTCAGGCAGATTTTCCCACTGAGCACCTTGGTTAGAAAGCAGCTGGAGAAAACTCAAAACTCCGTATGAGTCAGGGACCCAGATCATGGTGACTGGATCTTAGTGGAGGCAACATGTCATGGCAGGAAGCTGGAGAGAGATGGTGATAGTCCTTATGCATCTGATGACATAGCTTTCATTCTTCCATCAGATAAAAAACACTGGTGAGGAAGGACATGCCATTCAATCATAGAGTGAGAACAGTGAGGCGTATCACATAAACAAAACCTCCCAGATGCAGAATCAATAAGCAGGCATCCCCCATCGATCAACTCTTCCTGCTTGCTCTCTACAATAACTGACTCCTTTGGGTCAGTAGGGAAAAGTGACACCAGCTTAAAACCAAAGCTCATTTTTAATGATTACAATTTCAGGAATAAGAGCTGCCCTTGTATAAACAAGTGGATAAATTCCATATGAAATCCAAGTCACTGGAGATATTTTCCCATGAATAAGACCACTGGTATTATAAAGGTGATTTAAAATATATATCTATCTATATATATATATATAACTCAATCAGCAGATGAAGTTTAACTTCTCATTACCAAAACATTAAAAAGACAAGACAAATGGATGTAGGTATATGTGTGTACACACTACATTCATAGGTTCTGTTCATTCTCCAACACTGCATGGGAAAAAAAAAAGGAAGTCAGGCTAGAACCACAAAGGTATATAAATTGTGAAACTATGTAATTAAATGAACTCGCTCAAAGTAAAGAAGAAGAAGAAGAAGGAAGGAGGATGGGGGATGAGGGATGGAGAGTGGAAGAAAAAGGAGAAGAAAGAGACAAGGCAAGAAAATGGAAAGGAAGCATGAACCTTGTCCTAGACTCCATATACTGCAGCTAAACAGTGCATTCTGGGAGATGGGGGGTAGGGTGTTGGGTATCCAGTGCAATGTATGGTACAGAGCAACTAAGATTGGTGGTGGGAGTGGAGTACAGACTCTGATAATGGGAAATATACTACACCAATGTGTCAACAGTTGTCCTGTGAAACATTATCTCACCAATAAAATGACAAAAATGAATAAATAAAATAAAAAAGAAAAACTAGTATGGATCTATAATGCTTTCATTTTGCTGTACAGTGCCCAATATCTTGTATATAGCTGTGCTGTTGGTTGCTTCTGATCTACTTGGTCTAGGCTTTTGAGAGAGTCTGCATATCAATTACACAGCCTATATATTGAAAAGATTCAGTTTGTGTTTTGAAAAACTTCGAGACATACAATTAATTTTCCCCCTCTCGTATTAATTAACTAGTGATTTATATGACTACATTTTACTAGGAGTGTACATAAACACCATTCCCACCACCAAAAGACTGTGACCCATCCCTCCCACCCACTCCCACCCCCCACTATCCCAGGAAGCTGCATGTCTATCCCTCACCACAAGGTTTTTACTTTGATGCCCTACTTACAATTTGGTCAGGTCCTGCTTTTAGTTTCCCTTTCAGATCTTCTTACTCAACTTCTGTTGATGCATCCACATTCTACAGGGCACTGGGCTACTAGCATGGTTCAGATATTGAGTTTTGTGGTTTTGCTCCTGTCATGGCTCTTTTTCACTTTCTGCACAGTGCTCAGTCAATTACTTAAAAAGCTGATTGATTACTCAATCAATGACTTGTACTATTAATAGATGGTTGTGCCCAACTGAAGGACAGTGTAAGTGTCCTGTGCGTGGTGTAGACAAGGCTGAGCTGTAAAGTTCAGTGGGGTAAGTGTAGTCAACGTCCTTTCAAATTAGAATATTTTTAACTTGTAATAGGTATCTTAAGCAGATAAGCAATCTCTTTAATATAAAGTACACTTGTTCATAGTCTTTATGACCAAAAGGAGGGACCTAGATGACAGCTTATCTTGATTCCTCCTTGAAATTGCGTATGTCATGCACACCATAAATATTAACCAACCATATCAGGCTCTGCACAGACATGTGATATATCCTGCCAATCATATGCGTGTCCTAAACCCATCCGCAATGGACTCTGCTTTTCAGTTCTGTGTATAGGATAGGAAAAGTATTCCAATACAAAATTAAAGTATCTAAGAGAAGACACACATGGAGTAAAGACAAGACAACAGAAAGGGCCATGAGGGAATGCAAGTCAATCTCTACAACTTTAATTAATGAACAGAACAATTACTAGAGCCTATTCAGGTAAGCATACTTACTAAGGAAGAATATATTATATGGGAATTAGGTCAAAGCAAAACAGAGGCTGCCTCTCCATCAAACTTTCAGAGGTGGAGCAGATGTAGAAGATGGGAAAAGGATTTGAGGAGGCCACAGAGTAGTTATGCAAAAAATGTTCATGCCTGAGGTTCTGAGGTTGCAAGTAATGATCCAAAGCTTTTCCTTTCCTTCTGAAAAGAAGACAACGTCATGGCTTCATTGAGGACGTGAATCTTTCTTTTTTCCTCTTCTCATATGTGAATGACTGTGGGAAATCAGATGAGAGCTTATAGGTGGGGAAATTGTGCAGGAAAAGAAGAGGCACAAAGACTAAGAGACAGAAAGGATGATGTGACAGAAAAGATGACGGATACCCAGGAAAGAAACTAAACTAAGTCATAAGCAGCCCAGGACTCACCCTAGTGGCTCGTCGTCTCAAGGAGGTGCTAATGACTTGGTGGGTTACCTGTGCTTGACATATTCATTATAAAAGAGACAAGTGAGTAAATCAGCTGCTAATCAAAATAAGTTACACTGGAGAGGTGCAGATTAAAGCATTGGCGCCAGCCAGGACACATCTAAACCTGGAGAACCCTCCCAAGTCCAAACTCAAGGCAGACAGATCCCAATCTCCATTGCATTTGCTTTCCACCTTCATCTTCTTCAACCATTTTTGTTGTTAGTTCTCATTACAGATTATATCTCCCCAATTCTTTCAGATTTCTCACTTATTATTTTTATCATTCAACATTTCATATAGGAGAGTTTTGGTTTTAACACTTTTTTTTTTTCCTACTACATCGGATTTGGGACTGAGATGACGAAGGTTAAGTCAAGTGATGACAGATTGGCCTGCTGCTTCAACTTTAAGCAGATTATTTGGAGACTTATCATCACTATTTTTAATCATTAAAAAATTATCAGGAAAAACAGACTTTTGGAAGAGCAAAATAGCTCACCTGTTGCCAGGCTGTGTACATGAACCAGGTTTGAAATTATTCTCCACCACATTAACAGAAACTTCAACATTGTCCTCTATCTCTCCCCCCCCTCCTATGTCACTATCTTAAAAATTCACTTTGATCTGTCAAGAGAAATCTGATTCTAGCACTGACTCACAATGGAAAGTCCCACTCACCAGTCAGGCACAAACATTGGTTAAAAAGAAAATGAGGGTCCAGAGGAGAAAGAGGTCAAGATGGCGGCCCACCCAGCGGGACACACACATTACCATGCACAAGGATCTGGCTCTAACCCTCAGTCTGCTACTGTAAGGACTGGGAGTTTCATGAACACCAGAGCAGTGTTACAGGTGTTCCTACTTCTCCCTCTCTCTACCTTTATCTCTGTCCCTATCAAAAGCAAAACATGCCTACCAGGAATGGCAGAATCATCATGCAAGCACTGAACCTCAGCAATAGCCCTGGTGACAAAAAAAAAAATAAATAAAAGAATCCCCAAATGTAAACACTAGACTTGTGTCTTTAAATGAAGAGAAAAGTAGGTTTATCTTAAGGGCTCTTCAGGAGGCTCAAGAACCACACCTGGAGGCTGCCTAGTTGGTATCCATACTAAAGCCACCCTGCCAGTTTACAATGAATACATTGGATTTTGGTTTCTGCGGTCAGTAACTGGGGACTAGAACTTGCTTCCTTGATGCTGGATGGAGGTCCCCTGCCAGGCCTTCTCCAGTAACAGCCTTGGGGGAAAAAAACATGCCTCAAGCACATTTCTTTCCCTATCTCCTTCCTTTATATCATGATGAATCTGAATGATAGACAGAAGTTCAGAAACTAATCCCAGGTCTTTTAAGAACTTGCAGCTCATATATTGGAAAATCCTTTCTTGAAAGAGTTATCTAAAGTTATCCTGGACATCTAGAAATGCATGCTAAATGCCCACTAAAATAAGAGGGGTTTAAATAAAAACCTCAAGATTCTTTAAATGCTAAAAAAAAATATCAAATGTAATTCAAATATCTGTATTGCTCATTACTTTCTTGTTGGCTTCATTTACAGTGCTCTAAGCACACATTTGATAATTTACACAGATTCTAGAATCTAGTAAGATTGCCAACATTGTCATCTTTGAGCTCTAGTCTGTAACTTAAAACTATCTCTAGGTTGAATAATTCTCTCTGAGTCAGTTATTTCGCTTGGTAAGTGCATAAAAACTGAGTGGATTATCAAGGCTCACTCAAATAATCCATTGCTGAGCTATGGAATTTTCCGGGGGGCTAGGCTATGGCATACCTGGTTGAGTGCCCATATTACCAAGCTATGGAATCATGTAGTTACGTATTCTCAACACGACCTCCACGCTTGCTGTTCTCTAGAACCATGTACTGCTTCAGTCAGTCTGGCCAATATATCTGGTTTCCATTTTCATTACATCTATAGCCCCTCCATTCCTTCACATTTAAATTAGAGCCCTATTCAAACCCGCCTTTACAAACCTAGAACTTTTTCTTATGAAGTCTAGTCTGTGTCTCCGGTCCCAGATTGTTCATAGACTTTTGTGCTTATGAGCCTTAGTTTCTGCTGGTTCCTGTGTCTGCAATATCCTTCCAGATTTCTAATTGAAAATGATTTATTATTTTTTGGAAGATAAATCAAATATAGCTATAAATACATTCCAACATGCTAGACTCATGCATTACTAAACGTGAATCCATTACATCACTATCATTCATTTACACATTTGTCTCTTCCAACAATATTGCCAGTGTCATTGCCTTATAATTTTTTGAATCCTTAATAATTAAAACACTATTTTACATTAAATCCCTGTTAAATCTTGGGTGAATGAGTTGATCATTCTATACTCGAGTCCATATCACCTGTGAAATTTCTTATAATAAGACTCAGGGTGTGTAGACACATAGACATTTAAGTATTTTGTTCATATAATCTTGGGAAAAGTCTTATTTTATTGACTCTCAATATGTTATCAATCACTGCTAAAAATTCAGTATAACTTTTAGAAATATCTTTATTTGGAAGTCACTTTTATACACTGCCAACAGCATTAACTAAGAAATTTAAATATAATTAATTAAAATATTAAAATATAATTTCTATGTAAATTTGAGTTCTCTCACATCTATCTTTCAGTTCATTTAGAGAATAAAGAAGTTCATACCTCAGAATCACGTAAAAAGGCTATCCAAATAGGCACTTTAAACTGAAGTTTGCATCTGTAGTATGGATGTGTGAAATTAATTAGTTAGTAATACAGGGGCTGAATAAAAATCTTAATTGGAGAATCTACTGAGCCAACATTTCTACTCCAATTTGATTCAATAGTCAGACTGAAAAATGAAAGAGATTTGATTTCCCAGACCCAAATGAAGGCTACAAAGAAAGTGGTCTCTATATCCCCAGGGCAGGACTCTCAAAGTGTGGTTAAATAATAAGAATGATTTCACAAGACAATAGTCCATCAACTTGGGATGCATTAAAAATTGATGTTGAAGAGCTCATAGCCATCCTGCAAAGACTTTCTCACATCACTTTCTGCAATGACTAGAATTTAGAGAATAACAAGTAAAAATCTCCAGTGAATAATCCATTCCTATTAGGTAAGAAGTCTGTGAAGGCTTGGCAGGCTTTTACCTTGATGCCTTTAACTCAAAAGTTGATTGTATGAGATTTCAATGGAGCCAGATATAAAATTAATGACAGCATTCATCACACCAAAGGGTTTTTTTCAATTAAGCAGAATTCATGGCTGACTGGGTTTTTTTTTTTTTTAAACATAACCTCATACCATCTTTTAAAGTAGGCCTTATATTTAAAAAAAAAAAAAAAGCATTAAGCTACACTACTTATTTTCATATGAGCAGGGCAGTAGTGGAGAAAGGTTGAAATGCAAGTGTGGGTACATTACACTTGGCTGGAACAATAAACTCAGTTGCAGCACCGAGAAGCAGGAATAATACCATTGCTTTTGATTTAACTGAGACAATAATGGAAACCTATCACCAGGAAAGTTCCATAAAACCTTTAAAGACCAAGGAGGGCAGTATTTTAATGAAAAAAATGTAATGGTGATATTAGCTTTGTTAAGGATGCATCAGAAAATGCCACAGATTGTCGGTTTAAACAACAAAGATGTATTTCTAGAGTCCAGAAGATGAAAATAAAAATGTTCTACGATTGGGTCCTGCTCACAGCTGTAAGAGAAGATAGTGTCCAGTCCTTCCTCTCTGGCTTGTAGGTGAGTATCTTCTCTCTGTGAAGCTTCCCATTAACTTTCTTCTCTGGTGTCTGGGTTCTGTGGCTGATTTCTCCTTTCTCTAAAGACACCAATAAGATTAAATGGTAACACCCCTCAAGCCATACTTTTACTTTCATTTTCCCTGTAAAGATTTTATTTCCAAGTAAAACTACACTGGGAAGTTGGGAGGGTTAGAGATCAAGCATCCTATTCTGAAAGGACCCAATTCACTCATAAACATGGTGTTAGTAGTAATCACTTTGTCCAAATCTAGACATTCACCAGTAGTTCTTCCACCTCTAGGTTCTGCAGAGGATGGACAAATAAGGAAGCATGCCTGAGGTAAACTGCTAAAAGTAAAATGCAATCTATTAGTAGCATGTGTCACGGTATCTTCTCTCTATATACAGAACAGACACAGGCATTCTGAATAACTCCCTATATGGTCTTAGGCAGCATCTTTAAATAGAGCAACTAACACAGGTCACTTAGGAAGATCGCCAAATATGTAAATAAATAAAGTGAGGGGAGAGCAGTAAAGAAAAGACATGCAAAATTTGTTTTTGATTTCTATTTAAAATCTATTTACTTAGGGGCCGGATGGTGGTGCACCTGGTTGAGTGCACGTGTTACAGTGCACAAGGACCCAGGTTCAAGCCCCTGGTCCCCCACATGCAGGGGGAAAGCTTCATGAGTGGTGAAGCAAGGCTGCAGGTGTATCTCTGTCTCCCTCTCTATCCCTCCCTTCCCTCTGGATTTCTGACTGTCTCCATTAAATAAAGATAATGTTTTTTAATTGACTTATTTATTTTGAGAGAAAGACCAGGGTGTTGCTCAGTTTTGGCAATGCACCTAAGATCTCTGGAATCTCAGATATGCAAGTTAACATTCTAGCATGCTGGGCAATCTCCCTGGTGGAGATATTCTATTTAGTTGTGCTCAAGACCACTAATGATTAACCTGATAAGACAAAACTGTCATTGGGGTGGGGCAGTCTGTAGCAGACCAGATTAAGCACTCATAATGCTAAGCATGAGGACTGGCTCAGGAATCCTGGTTCAAACAACCAGCTCCCCACCAGGGAGGTCACCTCACAAGTGGTGAAGCAGGTCTACAGGTCTCTCTCTCCCTCTCTCTCTTTCTCTCTCTCTCTGGCTCCCTCTCTGTCTTCCCCTCCCCTCTCAATTTCTCTCTGTTCTATCCAACAGCAACAAAAACAATAACAGCAGCAACAACAATAACAGAAAAAAACTGTCATATCTGCTCAATGCACATGATTCTTCAAATTAAAAAAAAGGTCTCTCAAATGAAGATTATTATTTGTCAAAAATAATTGAAATTTTAAATGATGGTCTCAATTTTGAAAAATCCACTGCATCTTAGAGAAATGTATATTTCTTCTTTGTTATCCTCTACCCCTAAATCCTATGGTTAACTGAATAATTATTCTTTCAAACATAGAAAGTTTCTTCTCTCTCACAGTTTCACATCCTCAGCAAGATTGTCAAGAAGTATACTATTTTCTGAAGAAGAAGAAGAAAAAAAAAACATGTTTCTATTTCTAACTTTCCCGAATCTTCTTTCCAGACTTGTGTTACAAAGCACAATGAGATGCTACAATGACGGCACTGGGAGATATGAGATGTAGGAAATTCTCCAAACACATATGCGTCTATCTGGGGGTCAAGGGAAAGAACTGACTAAGCAAACAAGCCCTGTAGCTGTCTGGAATCACACTGGAGATCAAATGTTTACCTTGCCAAGCATAATTGTTCCCTCAACCTGAATATTTCCTGCAGAAACACTTAATCCCTACTTATCTACTCAATGTGACCATTCGGGCAAAAATGTAGTCTGACACAAAGGCTGGAAAAGGACTCACCAACTACACCCCCATCATGTCTACTATATATATGGAACAAGTAACTAGAATCGCCTTCCTCATAAAAACCTGGGATCATAATGAGAAAGGAGTGAACTTTATGTGGAGTGAAAGCAAAGAATGCAAGCAAATACTGAAACACAGATTACCAGTGCTGTGCTCATGCGGATGTAATCAAGGACTCAGATAAAGTCAATGTGCTCTTTATAATATCCCTCTCTGTCTGAGTAGCCTGGGTCTTCTATCAGCATCTCTCATTTCTTTTTTAATTTTTTTTATTTCTATCATTATATTTATGTATAATTATAAGTTTTCCCCTTTTTTGTCCTTGTTGTTTATTGTTGTTATTATTGTTGCTGTTATTGCTGTTGTTTTTGATAGGACAGAGAGAAATGGAGAGAGGAGGGGAATACAGGAAGAGAGAAAAATAGAGACCTGCAGACCTGCTTCACCGCTTGTGTATGTGTATATCTATGTTCATAGCAGCACAATTCATAATAGCTAAAAACAACCCAGGTGCCCAACAACAGATGAGTGGCTGAGAAAGCTGTGTTATATATACACAATGGAATACTATGCAGCTACTTCTTCTTCTAGCGTTTGCCTATGCAGCTACTAAGAACAATGAACTCAACTTATCTGACCCATGTTGGTCAGAACTAGAAGGAATTATGTTAAGTGAGCTAAGTCAGAAAGATAAAGATGAGTATGGGATGATCCCACTCATCAACAGAAGCTGAGAAAGAAGAACAGAAAGGGAAACTCAAAGCAGGATTTGACTGAATTTGGAGTAGGGCACCAAAGTAAAAACCCTGGGTGCAGGGTGAGGGTGGATGTTCAGCTTCTTGGGGGGGGGGGGATGGGAATGGTGTTTATGTACACTCCTATTAATTGGTAGTCATATAAGTCACTAAGTTATATGAGGAAGAAAAACTGCCAGACTGTTCCCAGCCACTTAATCTCTCCCTAGGCTCCTCGCTGTCCACGAGCCACACGTGTTTGCACTCACTGGTGATTTGGTGGTTCCTGAAGTCCTTCTAGTCCTGTCTTGTTGTGGTCCCAGGTGGTCTCACTTGGTATTCCTAGTTGGCCCAGGAGAGGAGAGGAGAGAAACACAGCTGCTGCTGCTCTGTAGCCCAGTCTCCGGAAGTCTCCTCACTTCCTTTTTTTTTAAGCCTTTATTTATTTATTGGCTATAGATAGTCAGAAATTGAGAGAATGGGAGAGGTAGAGAGGGAGAGAGAGAGAGGCACCTGCAGCAGTGCTTTGTAAAAAATAGCCACAGGAGCAGTGGATTTTTAATGCCTACACTAAGCCCCAGCTATAACCCTGGATGCAAAAAGAAAAGAAAAAGTAACTTGGCCTTGAAGTAACCTTGTACATGTGAAAGCATCGTCTAAGATATTACACTAAGTGTATACATTCTCCAACATCTATCAGCGATAGCAGTCTGGTGTAGACCTGTCCAGTAAGACTTTTCTACAGCAGTGCTACTTGTCAATCATTCTTAATCTTGTCAATCATTATTAAATCAATTTTTTAAAAGTGACCAATTTCATAAGGTCACCATGGTTGTGAAATGACATAAGGCAGAAAAATAGACATTTAGAAAGGCTATTATGATATCATGACGTATTCTCTGTTTATCCTTATGTACAAGGCTCTCCCATCTCCACTGTAGTCCTTACATGATAGATATCAGCTGCACACACCTATGAATATCTCTCTATAACAACTGATCCCTTCATAAATTATCCCTGGTTGTTTAAGTAAATTTCT
Source organism: Erinaceus europaeus (assembly GCF_950295315.1). NCBI lineage: Eukaryota > Metazoa > Chordata > Mammalia > Eulipotyphla > Erinaceidae > Erinaceus > Erinaceus europaeus. Next base: position 16,969,372 of record NC_080166.1, on the reverse strand, counting down.
GGTAGGTGTACCATATTCAAATAGACACTTCCTTAGAGAAGGAACAAACAAAGCACTTCCAAACTTTAAGCAGCATAGTTAGAGTATCAGTGTTGTACAAGAAACAGATTGGTTTTTTTTCCAATTTTTTTTTTAAATTTTTTATTTAAGAAAGGATTAGTGAACAAAAACATAAGGTAGGAGGGGTACAACTCCACACAATTCCCACCACCCAATCCCCATAACCCACCCCCTCTCCTGATAGCTTTCCCATTCTCTAGCCCTCTGGGAGCATGGACCCAGGGTCATTGAGAGTTGCAGAAGGTAGAAGGTCTGGCTTCTGTAATTGCTTCCCCACTGAAAATGGGCGTTGACTGGTCAGTCCATACTCCCAGTCTGCCTCTCTCTTTCCCTAGTAAGGTGTGTCTCTGGGGAAGCTGAGCTCCAGGACACATTGGTGGGGTCTTCAATCCAGGGAAGCCTAGCCAGCATCCTGGTGGCATCTGGAACCTGGTGATTGAAAAGAGAGTTAACATACGAAGCCAAACAATTTGTTGAGCAATCATGGATCCCAAGCTTGGAATAGTGGAGAGGAAGTGTTAGGGAGGTACTCACTGCAAACTCTAGTGTACTTCTGCTTTCAGGTATATATTTTGCAGTAGTTTATGGATACATGTGCACATAAGCTCTCTCTCACAGAAACTGGTGTATATCTAGATTATGGGACTTTGTTAGAAAGTGAACCACCTGAGATGAAATTAGAGTGTACTATAAAAGGAAAGGTCTCACCCGAGTAATGAAGTTGAAGGGCTGTCATTCCACACGTGAAGTCTCTGGATACAGTCTGAGGTGAAGCATGTTGAGGTGGCAATCGTTGCTTTGGTTAGGCTGTGATCGGCGGATGCAATATTATTTGGTTTGGATTGGGATATGCATACGGGAAAGTGGGCCCTATCCAAGGGTTCCAGGACTGGGGGAAGTAGGGGCTCTATAGTGAAGATGTGAGGTTCCTGCTGTCTTAGGGTTCAAAAAGACAATCGATAGTTAATATTATCATCACATTATTTGTTAATTGGGTTAACTTTGAAAAGCCCCTTTGTTATGGTTTGCTGTACAGAAACAGATTGTTTTGAGAATAAGAGAGATGAATTTCAGGAAGACCTTGAAGGTCTACTCCCTTCAGCAGATTCTCAGCAAGGATCACACAGAATACCAAAGAAGAGCCAGACAGTGCTGGCTGCACACATCACATGCAATTCATACCTACACACACATGCACACATACATGCCCAACGCAAACTGAACACTTCTGTTTGGTTTGAAAATCAACATGAGAAGCAGCAACCAGCAGAATCAGCTTTAGTCTTCAAATTTCATAAGGATGACAAAGTTCACAAGTTCATGTAGACCTTATTATTTTGCATTAAAGTGACATTTTGCATAACTGGAAACAAATATTAAAAAATAACAGATGAATAATGATACTTTAAAATTAATGTTGTATTTACCTGGTTGGTTGTGGTACCTATATCATTTTCTTTTTTTTAATATATTTATTTATTTTCACTTTTGTTGCCCTTTATTGTTGTGTTAGTTATTATTGATGTCGTCATTGTTAGATAGGACAGAGAGAAATGGAAAGAGAATGGGACAACAGAAAGGGACGCGACTCCCCTGCAGGTGGGGTGCCGGGGGCTCAAACCAGTATCCTTCCGCCGGTCCTTGAGCTTTGCACCACGTGCACTTAACCCGCTGTGCTACAGCCCGACTCCCTTATATCATTTTCAAACATGCATGTTAATATAAATAACATGATCTAATAATCGCAAAATGAAATGCATAATAATAAGAACTAAACTTTAAAATGAAGGCGTAAAATGACTGTATCTGATACAAAAGACATCACCCTCATCCATCCTTCTTAACGTATGATGACAAGAAATAGATTCACTAGTTCAGAGAATATGTTGCCATCTTTTAATTCAATAGCATCATGCATGTTTCATGCAGCTGAGGGAAAATTAAATTGTTACAAATTATTCAGTGAAATATGTGACACATAGTATGTGATTCTTCATCTGTTCGTATTGTTATTTGCTCCATTCTTTATTAAGTTTTCACTGTGGGCTGTTTTTTTTTTTTCAGTCAGCACTTCTTAAAAGTTCATCCTATAGAAACAGGTTAGGGATATGAATCGACCTGTCAATGCCATATCCAGCAGAGAAGAAATTAAAGAAGCCAGACCTTCTGCCTTCTGTACCCCATAAAGAATTTTGGTCCATATTTCCAGAGGGATAAAGAATAGGGAAATTTCTAAGGGTGAGGGTGGAGGGTAATTTGAACTCTGGTGGTGGGAACTGTATGGAATTGTGTCCCTATTATCCCACAATCTTGTCAGTCATCATACAATAACTAATTTTTTTTTTAAGTCCATTGAAAGGCCAGGAAGTTTCTATGCAGATAAAGCATGGGATTTGCATGTATGAGATTCCACTTCCATTCTGACTCCATGTGTGCTGGAGCAATCCTCTGATTGCGATCTCCTTCTCTCTCTCTCTCTCTCTCTCTCTCTCTCTCGGAACTAAACCCTAAACATTGTAAAAGCCCATGGAAATTATAAAATGAAGTGAAAGTAAAAGGAATTCAAAATGCAAGTTCTTTAAAACAAACAACACACACACACACACACACATATTCTAGGACTGCTAAGACAGCTCAGCTGGGAGAACAAATGCCTTGGTATGGCTGCTATCCAGGTTCAAATTTTGTCCCCACTGTACTGGAGTGAGCTTCAATGCTGTGGTACCAGCCCCGGTCTGTTTACTTATTTCTCTATGAAAGATTCGGGATGGGGGCTGGCGATAGCGTAGTGGGTTAAGGTCACATGGCGCAAAGCACAGGAACCGCCTAAGAATCTTAGTTTGAGCCCCAGGTGCCCCACCTGCAGGGGAGTCGCTTCACAAGCAGTAAAGCAGGTCTGCAGGTGTCTATCTTTCTCTCCCCCTCTCTATCTTCCCCTCCTCTCTCCATTTCTCTCTGTCCTATGCAACAACAACATCAATGGCAACAATAACAATAATGACAACAACAAGGGCAACACAATGGGAAAAAAATGGACCCCAGGAGCAGTGGATTTGCAGTGCAGGCACAGAGCCCTAACAATAACCCTGGAAGCAAAAAAAAAAAAAAAAAAAAAAAAAAAAAAGACTGGTAAGAGCAGTGAAAACTAGGCAATAAGAAAGTAAAAGAAAAAAAAATTACAGCACACCTCCTTAGATGTCTACAAAGTTCGTAAGTTCTTCATTCATAGGACATTACTTGCCTCTGCAGAATCTGATGATAAGACAGGAAAAGGAGAAGATATGAGAGAAGAAGAGGGGACCCCTTTTAACCTCATCACGGAGAGTTGACTCCCTTCTTGTCACCAGATTCTGACAAACTTTCCCAGGGCCCAAAATAAGGAATTGGAAAGGAGGCCTCTCAATTGGCGACAGAGGTTGGGTCTTCCCACACTAACATCTCAGAGAGAGCAGATCTTGGAATAGTTCTTTCCGAGGTACTGAGAAGCTCTCACCAAATCAAAGAGATGGGCATCTGCACAGTTAGTGTAGTTGATGTTGCAAGATAACAAACAGAAAATAGATTCTGTTGAGAATATCCACAACTGTATTCTGGAGAAGATGACATTGAATCCAAGAGCCTGGGTGTGCTTAGCAAAGCATGATATACTCAAGAAAGGAAGCAAGACTGAATAAATTTGCCTTTTTAAAAGTATGTAAGTAGGAATTAGGCCATAAGGTTTAGAATAGGATTATGGGCCCATTTGTTTTCACAGTGATGTAAGTTTTCAAAGATATTAAGAAGACATTAGAAAAGTATTGGCCTCAGGCAAAATGTAAACTCCTTCTCCAGACACCTGGCAAAAAGAACAATCATCTCCACTTATAGCTCTTCATAGAATACTTTTGTTTGAGTTTTAATGGCTTCTTTGTTGATTATCATAAAAAATGAATATTCTCCAATGCAGTTATTTGAAGGCATTATGGTCTTTCAGAAAATACATAAATTAACTTTAAAACTCAATTCAGAAATTCTTCATTGAAATGCAAATCGGTATACATTGGGGACTTCCAACTCATATAACAATTAGTTCCCTAATAAGTGTCATCTTGAAAGAGGAATGGTTGCAGTGGAATGTATACTGCCCAAAATGCATTTCAACAAGAGCAATGTCTTTATGCTGGTGTTGATGTTTTTTAATAAGCAAATACAAAGAAGTAAGTGCTTATTGGCTTGGTATCTGTCAATAATGTGGTTTATTTCTAAATTTAATCTGAATTACACATCAAGAAGTGTTTAAGTCACTCAAGTTAACGAGTTTCTTAAAAACAATATTGCTTAGGAAAGGACAAATGCCGAATGATCTAACTCAAAAGTGGAACCTTAAAAGCAAGGTCAGTAAGGCAAAACACAAGGTGAAACTTGGACTGGGTGTCGTGTATTGCTCCAAGGCAAAGGACTCTGGGAAAAGGAGGGGAAGAAGAGGCCCTGGGGTCCTGGTGTAAAACAGTGGAAAAGGACTTACACTGGAAGAGGGTCAGGCAGACATCCACTAGGGAGAGATGGGAGATTGATTGTAGTCATGTGTCAACAACTGTATTGTAAACTCCCCACAATAAAAGAGCAAAATTTAACAAAAAGAAAAAGGAAAAATAATGTATCTTAGGTATTTCTGCATCTTGTTTTATTGATGATGAATTAAATCATTTATCAGACCTCTGAGCAGTCCTTATCCTGTTTTAAGGAGAAATATCACCAGCCTACTGTTCACATTTTTAAAACATTTGGTCATGCTAAAGGTATGTACAAAAATGATACTAGTGTCATAGCCAAAGGGGACAGTTTGAAAGGAGAAATAAAAGCAAGGTAGGGCTGAAGAAATAGCTCTGTGGTTTACACAAAGCAGTTCCATATCTGAAGCTCTGAGATCCCAGGTTCAGTCTCTGGCACCATCATAAGACAGAAATGAACAATGCTCAGATTAAGGGAGGAAAGCAGAAGAAGAAGAAGTACATGGAAGTAGAAAAGTAACAAAAATATGCACTTTAAAACTCTACCTCCAATGAGTAGTTATGGTGAAAAGCACATGACTGGAACTATCAGTGAGAATGTGAAAAATCCGAATCCCTCCTGATTCCACTGGTGTCTGGAATATAAAACCATAGATTATGTTCAAAACTGAGTGTTCTTTTAAAAGGTTAAACAAAGAGATAATATGATCCAACAACTTTCCTCTGATTCACCTGTGATGAGGCTGATTGTATTCCCATAGTTTATTCATTATCATCTTTATTTATTGAATAGAGACAGCCAGAAATTGAGAGGAATGGCAAGACAGAGAGGGGCAACGACAGAGAGACATCTGAAGAACTGCTTCAACACTTGTGAAGTTTTCCTTCTGCAGGTGGGAACCAGTGGCTTGAACACAAGTCCTTGGGCATTAATGCGTAACATGTGCGATCAACCAGGTGGGCTACCACCCGGCCCCTCCCCATAAATTTTTCATGGTGAAATACTAAGCTCCAACCACACGAAATGCAATTATGTTTGGAAATGTTTTGTAAATGGGAAATCAAATCAAAATGAGACCTCTAGGGGAGGTCATAGTACAATATAACTCATGTCCTCATAACATCAGGGTCAAGAACACAATACAGATGGAGAGACAACCATGCAAAGACCCTGCAAGAAGGTGGCCAGCTGCAAGTCAAGGGGAGAGACCTCTGCAGAAACAGAACCTGCCAACACCTTGATTTTGACCTCTTAGCCTCAAGACTGTGAGCAAATCAACTTTGTGTGTTTAACTTAGTATCTGTAGTATTTCATTATTGGTCATTCTGTCTTACCAATGAGTATATCCAAGATAAATGAAAACATGGCCACACCAAAAACGGGCTCATACATGTTCACACAAGTACTATTTTCAATGGTCAAAGGGTGAAAACATCCACCGACTTGATAAGCAGAAAATTATTACATGAAATATTATTCAGCTATAAAAAAGTGAATGAGGTATCAGATTAGAGACATAGCTTATCTGGGAAGGGGTCAGGATTGTCATGCATATTATCTAGATCATATCTATCTTGTATCTATCTCTCTATCACCTATCTATGTTATCATCTGTCTACTGACCTATCTAAAAATAACTGCCCAGAACAGTGAAGCCAAGCAATGTCAGGAGAGAATAAAATAATGAATGGGACACACAGGCAGATATAATGGTGACAGAGCACAGGACTTCCATGCTTGAGATTTAAGAGGTGGCAGATGCAGTCACCAGAACCATAGGTTAGAACACTATTTTCTCTATCTCACTCGCCCTTTCTCTCTCTCACATACCAATATTATTCTTTTAATAAAATTATTTTAATAAATGAATGCATACTATTGATGCATGATCAAGCATGGACAAACACTGAAAAATATGTAAAGTAAAGAAAGTCAGACACACCAGAAAAAGTCACAAGCATGATCATATGGTATATGATTTCATTTAGACACAGCGTCTAGAATAGAGAAATATATAGAAACAGGATGTAGATTAGTAGTTCCTAAGCAATGAGAATTAGTTATAGAATTAGTGGTAGGGTTTGCCCAAGTATATGTTATGTTAAAATAATATGAATCATTTCATATATATATATATATATATAAACTTTGTTCTGCTATAAAAGACAAACAATATCATATTAATCTCAGGTGCATAACAGAACGATTCATTTTTTGAATGCGTTTCAAAAAGATTGCTACAATAAATCTAATGAATGTCCATCACTACAGTTATGAAAGACTATGTGTGCATGTATATTAGAGGGTTAATAGTTGACACTCTGGTTTCTAGTCACCTTACCCTATTCTGCTACTTCCCCTCCTGCATTTTGTAAGCTAGACACAGAGGCAGAGAGTGAGAGGCTGAAAGAGACCACAACATCACAGCTTTCTTCAATGTAGTGGGGGCCAGGCTCGAATCTAGGTCATGCACAGGGCAAAGCAGCACACTGTCTATTCCGCCAACTCTCCACTTCTTTCTTTTCTAGGACAACCACTGTGCCTTAACTGGTTAAATCTCCTATCTGCCTTACACTTTAGACAAGACAACAATTCCTGCTTCTCCCTGATTTCTTCTTGTCAATATATAGACAGTCTATCAATTCTCTGAAACACTTGAAAACACTTATCCATATATCAATACATCAAACACTGATTTCAAATAGCAAGGAATGTCTACAGGTTATGAATAAAAAATATTTTCCTTCATATTACTTTTACGCTAATAAGTCCTCTTTCCTTTTGACCAAGACTAAAGCAATTATTAAATTATTATAATATTAAGTTTATAAGTTCAGAAAAGATGGAATATCTTTTATTTGGGGAGTATAGCATATGGTTAAATAGCATCTCCCTTCTTTTTGTTATGTTATTGATTTTGATTATAAGACGTCAGTGGGGTGTTTGTGTGATAATTGCCCTATAAATGGCTTTGTACTCAAATAATGGAATGGAAACGTTCATCTATAACCATAGTCCAGACACCTCCTTGGAGATGTTGGAAGATTATGTTTAGTGCTGTCATAAAAAGCATTATTTCAGAAAACAAGAAACTAGCTTCCTTTTAACTGGCATACCTTGCCATATGAAACCATTACAAAACTCTAAAAATGCATCAAAAATGTAATAGACAGAAGGGCATAAAAACAAACTAATTAAATCCCCTCCCATACAAATATATTTTAATTCTGAATCCTTTTGTAGTCATCTGTTGAGATTAAACTCAATATTAGTGCTGTATGACATGCAGCCATCAGGAAAATATCTCATCTTATACCAGGATATTATAATGACCAAAGTTAAATTAATTTTTCACTTTATTATTTAGCAGGTTTCTTCTTGGAGTACTGCAGAAATAGGCCAATTACTTAGGTGTCATCTGCTATGAGAAAATAGAGAAGACTCTAGAATCTAACCTCCCAGTTTTTTTATTTTTATTATCTTTATTTATTTATTAAATAGAGATGGTTAGAAATCAAGAAGAAAGGGAGGGATAGAGAGGGTGAGAGACAGAGAGACACCTACAGCACTGCTTCACCACTTGTGAAGCTTTCCCCCTGCAAATGGGGACCGGGGCCTCCCCTAATTGGGGAGTCCTGAGATTCCCAAACAGACATGATGGGCCTAGACTTTGAATAAATCCCTCTCCATTATTACCAGTCATCTATATCGGAAACAACAAAACAGACCCCTTTTTGGGCCCCTATAGGACCTTTCCCTCAACTTGGATCAACAACTGTAGAGAATGTTCCATCCTCTGAAGGGACGATGGACAACATACTCTATGCTACACCTGAGGAAGATGGGTTGACACTGGGGCAGCATGGCATGTTCCTACTCATGACCACAGAATGTGAGCTCAGATCTAGAGGGATGCAGAGGTCACACAGGCTCCTAAGCTAATTATGGGCCTCAGATCACATCAGATTGATGGGGTTTACAGTCAACAATATTTATACCCCTTTCCCATATTTGGGAACTACTCTCTTCCCAGATCCAGCTTTCTAGTCCTTTTCTAGCCATTACATCATCTCTCCAGACAATAACTAGGAACCACCTTCATTTCAGGCTAAGGGAAAAAAAAATAATAGTATAGCCACAGGCCCTTTGGAATAGAACTAAAATATGCCTACTAGCTATCTACAGAATGGAGACCCCCCCGAATTCTTCATCTCCACTATTCCAGCCTTTAGGTTCATGATTAGGCAACAACTTGTTTGGTTTTTTTATGTTAACTTGCTTTTCAGCCACCAGGTTCCAGATGCTAGCATGATGCCAACTAGACTTCACTAGACAGACAGCCCCACCAATGTTTCCTGGAGCTCCAATTCCCCAGAGCTCCACCCCATTAGGGAAAGAAAGAGGCAGGCTGGGAGTATCAATCGACCTGTCAATGCCCATGTTCATCGGGGAAGCAGTTACAGAAGCCTTCTGTATCCCACAATGACTTTGGGTCCATACTCTCAGAGGGTTAAAGAATAGGAAAGCCATTAGAGGAAGGGGTGGGATAAGGTGTTCTAGTGGTGGGAATTGTGTGGAGTTGTACCCCTTCTTATCCTATGGTTTTGTCAGTGTTTCCTTTTTATAAATAAAAAAGTCAGAAAAATTCTCTTTTTCAAATACTCTTCCTCCACTCTCTTCTTTTACTTCCCCTTCTTCTTTTTCATTATTGTTATTATTATTACTACTCACTTGTGTATAATCATAGTTCTGTCAGAGAGATAGACATAGAATTAAAAATAGACCACAGTAACACAATATTTTCCTTTCTCCTTTTGGCTTATTTCTCTTAGCATGACCTCTCCAGCACCATCCATATTGTAGCAGAAAACAAGAGCTCATCTTTTCCAGCATCTGAATAGTATCCCATTGCATATTTGGGCCATGATTCCCTTATCTTTTCATCTTCCATTGGGCACCTGGGTTGTTTCCAAATTTTCATTACTATAAGGTGACACTGCAATGAAATTAGGTGTGCAAATACCTATCCGAATTTATGACTTTGTGTTCTTGCGCAGACACCTAGAAGTGGAATTGGTGGATCATAAACTAGGTCTAATATTAATAATATGTGAAATCTATGAACATTCTTCCATAGGAATTGGACCATTTTACATTCCTACCCACAGTAAACCAAAATTCCTTCTCCCCATACCCTCATAACCAAGATTATGTCCTCTTAACCAAGATTATGGTCACAGGTGTGAGGTGGCATCTCATTATGGCTTTTGATTTGTATTTATCTGATGGTGAGTGATAGCATTTTTTATTGCCTCTACTCATCATCTCCTAATCATCCACAGTGAAATGTCTGTTCAGCCCTCCTCACTTTAATAGAGTCATTTGTTCCTTTTTCTGTAATTTCTTCCCCACTGAACATGGGCGTTAACAGGTCGATCAATACTCCGAGCCTGACTCTCTCCCTAGTCGGGGAGGGCTCTGGGGAAGTGGAGCTCCAGGACACAATGGTGGGGTCGTCTGTCCAGGGAAGTCTGGTTGGCATCATGCTAGCATCTGGAACCTGGTGGTTGAAAAGAGAATTAACATAAAAAGCCAAAGAAGTTGTTGACCAATCATGGACCTAAAGGCTGGAATAGTGCAGATGAACAGTTGGGGGGGTCTCTGTTTTGTAGATAGCTAGTAGGCATATTTTAGTTATATTCCAAAGGGCCTGTGGCTATACTAGGTTTTGTTTGTTTGTTTGTTTCTTTTTCTTTTTTCCCCCGGAGCCTGAAATCTGATATGCCGGTGGCTCCACGTTATTGTCTGGGGAGATGATGTCATGGTTGGAAAAAGGACCAGAAAGCTGGATCAGGGAAGAGAGTAGCTCCCTAATATGGGGAAGAGGTATAAATGTTGTTGATTGTAAACTCCATCGATTTTATGTGATCTGGGGCCCATTGGATGGAGCTAGAAGGAATTATGTTAAGTGAGATAAGTCAGAAAGATAAAGATGAGTATGGGATGATCCCACTCATCAACAGAAGTTGAGAAAGAAGAACAGAAAGGGAAACTCAAAGCAGGATTTGACTAAATTTGGAGTAGGGCACCAAAGTAAAAACCCTGTGGTGAGGGGGAGGGTGATAGACCCTGAGGGGAGGATGGATATTCGGCTTCCTGGGGAAGCGGGTGTGTGTGTGTGTGGGGGGGGTTTGGGATGGGACACAGTCTTTTGGTGGTGGGAATGGTGTTTATGTACACTCCTATTAATTTGTAGTCATATAAATCACTATTTAATTAATATGAGAGGGGAAAATTGATTGAATGTCTCAAACTTTTTAAATCACAGACAGAGTCTTTTTAATACATAGGCTCAGACTTTGATATGTTGAGTCTCTTAAAAACTTAGACAAGGAAGAACAGAAGCAACCAGTGGCACAACTATATACAAATAATGTCAAAGGACAGAAATTGGGAGTCAGGCCGTAGCACAGCGGGTTAAGTGCATATGGCGCGAAGTGCAAGGATGGGCATAAGGATCCCAGTTCAAGCCCCTGGCCCCCACCTGCATGGGAGTCACTTCACAGGCAATGAAGCAGGTCTGCAGGTGTCTACCTTTCTCTTCTCCTCTCTGTCTTCCTCTCGTCTCTCCATTTCTCTCTGTTTTATCCAACAATGATGGCATCAATAATAAGTACAACAATACAACAAGGGCAACAAAAGGAAATAAATTAAAAAACACATTAATTCCCCAATAAAGAAATTAAGAAAGATTTTTTAAAAGGACAGAAATTATGGTGATGTTGTGTATGTTACAGCAAATCCTAGCAAAGGGATTTTTCAAAGTTAACACAATTGCCAAATAATGTAATATAGCAATAACTATCTATTGTCTTCTTAAACCCTAAGACCGCAGGAACCTCCTGCTTCCTCTATAGAGCCTATATTCCCTCCAGTCCTGGAACCTCTAGGGTGGGACCCACTTTCCTGCAAGCTTCACTCAATTCATACCAAATGAAGAATATTTTTATAGTCTCCAGAGCTTCAGTCCTCTGGTGTGACTTGCAAGCATGCCAGATAAACAAGGTGGTGCACACTATAGAACATTTTATGGTATAACCTTGCTAGTCCCAATCATTTATATCAGGTTTGCTCAAAACTGCAAGTTGATCACCTGACTTTAATTAAGCTAATTAATTAGTCTGGATCACCTGGTCAAGGTGACTATTATCACGTGTTTCCACTGAGACTCTCGATTCATCTGGTAAAGATGCAGTTTATCTACTCAGCTTTACCCAATGAGAAGTTAAGGGATCTGACTAATTAATTAGCTTAATTAAATCAGGTGATCAACTGGCAGTTTTGATCAATCCTGACATAAATGACCAGGACTATCAAGGTTATACCATAAAATCTAATAGTGTGTACCACCTTGTTTATCCGGCATGCTTGCTCTTGTACCTGAGTCCTGTGTTACTAGGAAGTTCAAGAAAATCCATGAGCAGAGAGAACACATGGACAGACTACATTTGTATTATTTCCCTTTACTCTGTTCATCAAGGTGCTTATCAAGTCCTACACAGGCTGGAAGAAAGATAACATAGCCCCTGGCACAGAATGGAAGAAAACTCCATTATATGGCAAAGAAAAAATAAATATTGGATGGGAGAGATCGCTGAAGCAATATTTGAAAAACATATCAGCCTCAGGTGGCAATGACAGAGAGAAACGGAGCCAGAGGCTCTGGTTTGTCTTAAATCTAAGCGATATAAACCAGATTGGGAAAGAGTCCATTAAGATGGAAAATTAAAACATGCAAGGAAGGTAGCAGCGGCACCCCCAAAGTTACTCAATGCAAAGTGACTCATTGTTAGAATGAAAACAGAGGGAGTCTCCTTCACAAGCTCTGGGCCTCTTTTTCTTCATTCCATCCAAGAGACAAAAGCAGGTCAAGTGGTTCTGCTCTTGATAATAGAGTCACTACAAGACCCATTTGGAGATGAAGCTGGGGAGAACACAGTGTTCTTGCCTATTTATTGCCTTTGAGTTTTCACTTGACACATTCATAAGACATAAATGCCTATCTCATTCAAATAGGTATTCTGGATACCTATATTTTACATTAGGTCAAAGGAATCACAAACTTAAGACTAAGAAAATAGAAAGTAAGAAACAGACAGAAGCCTATTAAAACAGAAACCTAGTAAAGAAATAGTAAGGGGAATGGAAGGGCGAGGAAGGCTAGAGAGCAGAAGAGAAAGATTAGTAGACCTAAAAAGAGTTAATGAGTTAAGCTACTTCTTTCATCTGCTCACCCAGACTTGGCTTCCTGCTCTTACAGGCGATTAAAAATAATTACCTGCTTTAATACCTGTCTCAGAAAGAGAAGTGGTATTTTTGTGCTGTTTAATCTGTGTGCTTCAGTACCCAATTTCCTACTCATCACTCCACAGTGGATCTTTGAGAGTCGTTCATGTCTGTAAATTTTATATTAAATTGCGGAGGGAGAGGAAGATGGCGGCCTGAGAAGTTGCTGGCAGCGAGCGCTCTGACGGCATCGTCGGCAACGGTAGGATTTTCTGCCTTTAGCAGGCCAGTTAATAAGGGGTGACACCAAAGAGTGGGTACAATTTAATTTGGGTTAAGAATTAGAGTAAAGGTGACACGGACTAGCGGGGCTCCAGAATTCCCAGGGCGCCGGGCAAGGAGAGTGCGCCGGGCATTGTCCTCCGCCCGCCCAGGAAGGCGGCTCCTCCGCCGGTTGCAGAGCGCGGCGGGCAGAGGACCCGGAGAGAGCACTTTAGCTCGGGGGCTTCCTCTTGGGAGAATCCAGGGTCCACCGTGACCCTGAGAGCAGATCCAAAGACTTCTTGAGTATAGCTCTCATTGGATCAAAGGATTTGGAGCTAGTTTTCATTTTTGAGAAATCCTTTAAAAAAGTCTGGAGGGGGGGGTTTCCCGGAAGATGGCGGACAAAGGAGAAGTGGCTAGCCTTTGAGCTCCGGACACATCTCGTGTAAACAATAGGATTTTCTGCCTTTAGCAGGCCAGCCAATAAGGGGCCACAGCAGTCATACCAAAGAGCTGTCTATAACTTAATTTGGGTTAAGAATTAGAGTAGGGGAAAAAAATTCTTTTTTCTTCCTTTTAATTTTCAAGCATACATCCTTCCCGCCGCTCCCCCCCCCCCCACCATAAGCAGTGCCTGGGACCAGCTACTAGCAGGATACCCCATACCACCAAACAGGTTTTTTTTTTTTTTTTTTTTTTTTTTTTAAACTCACTGATAACACATTTGGGAAGTTCCTCGCACTGCTCTTTAATTACAACCCTTCTTCTTATATTCTCCCTTTTCTCTCTCTTATCTCTCTCTATCTCTTTTTTTTTATTTTTTATTATTATTATTATTTTTTTATCTTGTCATACACTTCTTTCTTCTTTGCCTTTCTGAATTTGTGAATTACTTTGGGGAAGAAATCTGACCCAGAGTGGACTCTCTATGTGTGTATCTCTGCTCTAGTTCCCTTTACACTCTTGTTACCCTAGAATATACACTGGATAGTAGATTTTCATAACTGTCTATTCTTGCTATCCTCTCTTTCTTTTCTCTTTCTTCACTGGGATTTGGTTACTATTTTTTCACGGACTGGAGAAATTGTTTGGCTAACTGGTAATGATTAAACTCCTTCAATACTTACTTCAGTTGCTACTGTAATTCCGGAGGTTGGTGAGTGCAACTGGCATAAAGGTATTTAGTACAGTGTTACTTGTGCTCAAAACACAACAACTGAGGAACAACAGAGCATTAAAAAAAAAAAGAGAGAGAGAAACACATAAATAAAAAAAAAATGGGTAGATTAAAAACAAATAAAACTGCTACCCCAATGAATGAAGACAAGAGCCCAGAAGAAACCATAAATCAGTCAGAAGTAACCATAGATAAGAAAAGTATGCAAGCAATAATAAACTTATTAATCACAGAAATGAAAACAACATTGGAGGAAAGGAATGCAGTATTAGGGAAACAACAGTTGAGACACCCAAGGAAAATACTGATTATCTTGAGACAATTAGAGAACTGAAAGCTGAAATAGCTGTCATGAAGAAAGAAGCTGAGGCAAGGGAAAGCAGACTAACAGAAGCAGAAAACAGAATTAGTCAGACAGAGGATGAGTTAGAGAAAACTAAGAAAGAGGTGAAAGAGCTTAAAAAGAGATTGAGAGACACTGAAAACAACAACAGAGACATATGGGATGATCTCAAAAGAAGTAACATTCGTATAATTGGCCTGCCAGAGGAAGAAAGAGAGGAAGGGGAAGCAAACATTCTAGAGGAAATAATACAAGAAAATTTCCCAGACCTGAATAACAGAAAGGATATCAAGGTGCAAGAGGCCCAGAGAGTACCAAACAGAATCAACCCAGACCTGAAAACACCAAGACACATCATAGTCACAATGAGAAGAAGTAAGGATAAAGAAAGGATCCTAAAGGCTGCAAGAGAGAAACAAAAAGTCACATACAGGGGAAAACCCATAAGACTTTCTGCAGATTTCTCCACTCAAACTCTAAAAGCCAGAAGGGAGTGGCAAGATATCTATCGAGCCCTGAATGAAAAAGGGTTTCAACCAAGGATAATATATCCTGCTAGACTTTCATTCAAGCTAGACGGAGGGATCAAAACCTTCTTAGACAAACAACAGTTAAAGGAGGCAACTATCACCAAGCCGGCCCTGAAAGAGGTACTAAAAGACCTCTTATAAACAAGAACATCACTATAATACTTGTAATATATCAGAGTAAACAAATCGTTTTTTAGAACAATGGCACTACAATACATTAAATCCATAATATCAATAAATGTCAATGGCTTAAACTCACCCATCAAAAGGCACAGGGTGGGGGGATGGATCAGAAAACATAACCCAACCATATGCTGCTTGCAAGAATCCCATCTGTCACAACAAGATAAACACAGACTTAAAGTGAAAGGATGGAAAACTATCATACAGGCTAACGGTCCACAAAAAAGGGCAGGAACAGCCATTCTCATCTCAGACACAATAGATTTTAAATTAAATAAAGTAATAAAAGATAGGCAAGGACATTACATAATGATTAGAGGATCAATCAGCCAAGAAGACTTAACAATTATTAACATCTATGCACCCAACGAGGGACCATCTAAATACATTAAACACCTACTGAAAGAATTTCAAAAATACATCAATAGTAATACAATAATAGTGGGAGACTTCAATACCCCACTCTCACACTTAGACAGATCAACAAAGCAGAGAACCAATAAAGATACAAGAGAATTGAATGAAGAGATTGACAGACTAGACCTCTTGGACATTTTCAGACTCCTCCACCCAAAAAAACTGGAATACACCTTCTTTTCAAATCCACATAACACATACTCAAGGATAGACCACATGTTAGGCCACAAAGACAGCATCAATAAATTCAAGAGCATTGAAATCATCCCAAGTATCTTCTCAGACCACAGTGGAGTAAAACTAACTTTTAACAACAAACGGAAAATTATTAAAAGACATAGAATTTGGAAACTAAACAACATGCTCCTTAAGAACCACTGGGTCAGAGACTCACTCAAACAGGAAATTCAAATGTTCCTGGAAACTAATGAAAATGAAGACACAACCTATCAAAATATTTGGGACACAGCGAAAGCAGTACTGAGAGGGAAACTTATAGCCATACAATCACATATTAAACACCAAGAAGAAGCCCAAATGAACGACCTTACTAGACACCTCAAGGACTTAGAGGAAGAGGAACAAAGGAACCCTAAAGCAACCAGAAGGACAGAAATCACTAAAGTTAGAGCAGAAATAAACAACATCGAAAATAAAAGAACCATACAAAAGATCAATGAAGCCAAATGTTGGTTCTTTGAAAGATTAAACAAAATTGACAAACCCCTAGCCAGACTCACCAAACAAAAAAGAGAGAAGACTCAAATTAATAGAATTGTAAACGATGCAGGAGATATCACAACTGACACCACAGAAATCCAGAGAATTCTGCGAAACTTCTATAAAGAACTATATGCCACCAAGCTAGAGAATCTGGAAGAAATGGAACAATTCCTAGAAACCTATGCACTTCCAAAACTGAACCAAGAAGAACTACAAAATCTAAATGCACCAATCACAGACAAAGAAATTGAAACCGTTATTAAGAATCTCCCCAACAACAAAAGTCCTGGACCAGATGGCTTCACAAATGAATTCTACAAAACTTTCAGGAAACAGTTAATACCCATACTTCTTAAGCTATTCCATAAGATTGAAGAAACAGGAATACTCCCTTCCACCTTTTATGAAGCCAACATCACCCTGATACCAAAAGCTGATAGGGACAGAACAAAAAAGGAAAACTACAGACCAATATCTCTGATGAACATAGATGCCAAAATATTAAACAAGATCTTGGCCAACCGGATACAGCAACACATCAAAAAGATTGTTCATCATGACCAAGTGGGATTCATCCCAGGAATGCAAGGCTGGTTCAACATCCGTAAATCAATCAATGTCATTCATCACATCAATAAAAGCAAAGCCAAAAACCACATGATTATCTCAATAGATGCAGAGAAAGCCTTTGACAAAATGCAACACCCATTCATGCTCAAAACTCTACAGAAAATGGGAATAGATGGGAAATTCCTCAAAATAGTGGAGTCTATATATAGCAAACCTACAGCCAACATCATACTCAATGGAGAGAAGCTGAAAGCATTCCCCCTCAGATCGGGGACTAGACAGGGCTGTCCACTGTCACCGTTACTCTTCAACATAGTATTGGAAGTTCTTGCCATAGCAATCAGGCAAGAGAAAGAAATCAAAGGGATACAGATTGGAAGGGAAGAAGTCAAGCTCTCACTATTTGCAGATGATATGATAGTATACATAGAAAGACCTAAAGAATCCAGTAGAAAATTACTGGAAGTTGTTAGGCAATATAGCAAGGTATCAGGCTACAAAATCAATGTACAAAAATCAGTGGCATTTCTTTATGCAAACACTAAATCTGAAGAAGAAGACATCCAGAAATCACTCCCATTTACTGTTTCAGCAAAATCAATCAAATACCTAGGAATAAAGTTGACCAAAGAAGTGAAAGACTTGTATACTGAAAACTATGAGTCGCTACTCAAGGAGATAGAAACTGATACCAAGAAATGGAAAGATATCCCATGCTCATGGATTGGAAGAATAAATATCATCAAAATGAATATTCTCCCCAGAGCCATATACAAATTTAATGCAATACCCATCAAAGTTCCACCAGGCTTCTTTAAGAGAATAGAACAAACGCTACAATCATTTATCTGGAACCTGAAAACACCTAGAATTGCCAAAACCATCTTAAGGAAAAGAGACAGAAATGGAGGCATCACACTCCCAGACCTTAAACTATATTATAAAGCCATCATCATCAAAACAGCATGGTACTGGAACAAAAATAGGCATACAGACCAGTGGAACAGAATTGAAAGCCCAGAAGTAAATCCCAACACCTATGGGCATCTAATCTTTGATAAGGGGGCCCAAAGGATTAAATGGAAAAAGGAGGCTCTCTTCAATAAATGGTGCTGGGAAAACTGGGTTGAAACATGCAGAAGAATGAAATTGAACCACTTTATCTCACCAGAAACAAAAATCAACTCCAAATGGATCAAAGACCTAGATGTCAGACCAGAAACAATCAAATACTTAGAGGAAAACATTGGTAAAACACTTTCCCACATACACCTCAAGGACATCTTTGATGAATCAAACCCAATTGCAAGGAAGACCAAAGCAGAAACAAACCAATGGGACTACATCAAATTGAAAAGCTTCTGCACATCCAAAGAAACTATTAAACAAACAGAGAGACCCCTCACAGAATGGGAGAAGATCTTCACATGCCAGACATCAGACAAGAAACTAATCACCAAAATATATAAAGAGCTCAGCAAACTCAGCCGCAAAAAAGCAAATGACCCCATCCAAAAATGGGCAGAGGAAATGAACAAAACATTCACCACAGAGGAGATCCAAAAGGCTAACAAACATATGAAAAACTGCTCTAGGTCACTGATTATCAGAGAAATGCAAATCAAGACAACACTAAGATACCACCTCACTCCTGTAAGAATGGCATACATCAAAAAGGACAGCAGCAACAAATGCTGGAGAGGATGTGGGGACAGAGGAACCCTTTTACATTGCTGGTGGGAATGTAAATTGGTACAGCCTCTGTGGAGAGCAGTCTGGAAAACTCTCAGAAGGCTAGACATGGACCTTCCATATGACCCAATAATTCCTCTCCTGGGGTTATACCCCAAGGACTCCATAACACCCAACCAAAAAGAGGTGTGTACTCCTATGTTCATAGCAGCACAATTCATAATAGCTAAAACCTGGAAGCAACCCAGGTGCCCAACAACAGATGAGTGGCTGAGAAAGCTGTGGTATATATACACAATGGAATACTATGCAGCTATCAAGAACAATGAACCCACCTTCTCTGACCCATCTTGGACAGAGCTAGAAGGAATTATGTTAAGTGAATTAAGTCAGAAAGATAAAGATGAGTATGGGATGATCCCACTCATCAACAGAAGCTGACTAAGAAGATCTGAAAGGGAAACTAAAAGCAGGACCTGATCAAATTGTAAGTAGGGCACCAAAGTAAAAACCCAGTGGTGAGGGGTAGGCATGTAGCTTCCTGGGCCAGTGGGGGGTGGAAGTGGGCGGGAGGGATGGGTCACAGTCCTTTGGTGGTGGGAATGGTGTTTATGTACACTCCTAGCAAAATGTAGACATATAAATCAGTAGTTAATTAATATGAGAGGGGGAAATCAATTGTATGTCTCAAAGTTTTTTAAAACACAAACTGAATCTTTTTTATATATAGGCTATGCATTTGATATGCGGACTCTCTCAAAAGCCTAGACCAAGTAGATTAGAAGCTTCCAATAGCACAGCTATATACAAGATACTGGGTACTGTCCAGGAAACCATAACAATGGGACTTTTCAAAGTTAACCCAATTAACAAATAATGTGATGATAATATTAACTATCGATTGTCTTTTTGAACCCTAAGACAGCAGGAACCTCACATCTTCACTATAGAGCCCCTACTTCCCCCAGTCCTGGAACCCTTGGATAGGGCCCACTTTCCCGTATGCATCTCCCAATCCAAACCAAACAACATTGCATCTGCCGATCACAAACTAACCAAAGCAACGATTGCTACCTCAACATGCTTCACCCCAGAATGTATCCAGAGACTTCACGTGTGGAATGACAACCCTTCAGCTTCATTACTCAGGTGAGACCTTTCCTTTAATAGTACACTCTAATTTCATCTCAGGTAGTTCACTTTCCAACAAAGTCCCATAACCTAGATATACACCAGTTTCTGTGAGAGAGAGCTTATGTGCACACGTATCCATAAACTACTGCAAAATATATACCTGAAAGCAGGACTACACTAGAGTTTGCAGTGAGTACCTCCCTAACACTTCCTCTCCACTATTCCAAGCTTGGGATCCATGATTGCTCAACAAATTGTTTGGCTTCATATGTTAACTCTCTTTTCAATCACCAGGTTCCAGATGCCACCAGGATGCTGGCTAGGCTTCCCTGGATTGAAGACCCCACCAATGTGTCCTGGAGCTCAGCTTCCCCAGAGTCACACCCTACTAGGGAAAGAGAGAGGCAGACTGGGGGTATGGACCGACCAGTCAACGCCCATGTTCAGCGGGGAAGCAATTACAGAAGCCAGACCTTCTACCTTCTGCATCCCTCAACGACCCTGAGTCCATGCTCCCAGAGGGATAGAGAATGGGAAAGCTATCAGGGGAGGGGGTGGGTTATGGGGATTGGGTGTTGGGAATTGTGTGGAGTTGTACCCCTCCTACCTTATGCTTTTGTTCACTAATCCTTTCTTAAATAAAAAATTAAAAAAAAAAAATTTTATATTAAATTAGAACATGTCCAATTGTTTTGACCAGCTGCTTCCTTTCAGGTCCTCAGGGTGCCATTTGAATGTTACTGCCCCAAGTACCTTTAGCCTGGAATAGAGGCATCAGAATAGCCAATAACAATTTATAATATTGGCACTGCAAGATCCAGTTAGCTGATGTTTTAGCAACTGCCTACTTTCATTCTGTCTAAGGATGGGAAGTGTTAGTATTTTCTTCTGGAACAGTTCAAAAAAAGAATTTGAAATAAATAGTTGACTATTAAAACTAACTCTAGGCAAGGAAGACGGGGTGAGAGGGTCTTGGTGCAGGATGGTGGAAGAGGAACTAGATTTGGGGTGAAAGTGTTTGCAGACACCTGTCATGGTGAGATGAGGAACTGTACCCGTGTCCCAACAACTGTGCTGGAAAACAGTAACCTCCCGGGGCTGGGCAGTGGCGCAGCGGGTTAAGCTCACACGGTGCGAAGCGCAAGGACCGGCGTAAGGATACCAGTTCGAGCCCCCAGCTCTCCACCTGCAGGAGGGTAGCTTCACAGGCGGTGAAGCAGCTCTGCAGGTGTCTGTCTTTCCCCCTCTCTGTCTTCCCCTCCTCTCTCCATTTCTCTCTGCCCTATCCAACAACCATGACAACAACAATAATAATAACAACAACGATAAACAACAAGGGCAACAAAGGGGAAAAAAATAGCTTCCAGGAGCAGCGGATTCATAGTGCAGGCACCAAGCCCCAGCAATAACCCTGGAGACAAAAAAACAAACAAACAAAAAAACCAAACAGTAACCTCTCAGTAATATATTTACTGTATCATAATACTAAGCTCTTTGAATATACAATATTTTATAAATACTCTACAATTAAATGTGTGCTGTATGAACTTTACTGTGGAGACATCAGAAGTTCATGTCATTGCTATAGACATAAAAATAAAAGCTATGAGAAAGATAAAAATTCTCATCTCTACCTAGCATTTGGCATCATAGATTCCTCCCAGCCACGGATTATTTTTTATTTATATAGAAACACAAGGGTAGGTACTGGGTGGTGGTGCACACATGTTACAATGTGCAGGGAGCTAGGTTCAAGCCCCCAGTCCCACCTACAGAGGAAAGGCTTTGCAAGTGGTGAAACACTTCTACAGGTGTCTCTCTGTCTCTCTTCCTTTCTATCCCCCTCTTCCCTCTTAATTTCTGGCTCTCTCTATTTAATAAATAAATAAAGATAATGAAAGTTAAAAAAAAAGAAACACAAGTGTTTTTTTTTTTTTACAGCCCTCTCCCCACCCCCTAACTAAAATGCTCTTTGAAGTTCTTTGAATGTAAATTTTGATGATTAACCTTCCAGAGGGAACAAAGCAGAGTGACACATGTTAGCATATATTCAAAGATTTTATAAAAACATGCTGGACAGAAATGTCTAGACTTTCTGGTCGACAATGGGTACTGTTGCTGTAAAGCCTTTTCTTAGCATCTGCATGCACTGA
This sequence comes from Erinaceus europaeus, assembly GCF_950295315.1. NCBI lineage: Eukaryota > Metazoa > Chordata > Mammalia > Eulipotyphla > Erinaceidae > Erinaceus > Erinaceus europaeus. The sequence goes on along the minus strand of NC_080166.1, from coordinate 16,947,349 downwards.
TGAGTGCAGAACAGTTGAAATCTAATTGCTGTCATATCTTACGAATTTGTGACATGGAGAAGTTCATTAACCACCAAAGTGTTTAAACTGAGGAATGGCATGAATTGTCATGTATCCAAATATACTTTGGAGGAGGACACTATAATGATATCGCTCTTCTAGTCTATTAATTGTGACCAATTGTTTTCCAGTGAGAACCTTGCATTCCTAACTGCTTCCGACTTTTGCCACTGAGTAGAGATAGAAAGGAACAAGAAAATGCAAGACAAATGATACAAAGCATGTAGCAGTTGAAGTGACAGAGAAAAAGACAGACACCTGTAGACCTGTTTCACCACCTGTGAAGTGACCCCTCCACTAGATGGGTCTTAATTGGATAGACATATAGATGCCTCAGAAAGTATTTTTAAAATCTGGAAATTGGGTAAGGATATTCTGATAAATGTGAATTGATTATGATAATGGTTAGGAAGCGGCCAGTCATACCAAAGGCATTATTTAGTTACTTACTTGAGGGCATTATTTTAGTTAACTTACTTGATTTGCTCTCCCTTGCAAACAGACATTTTTGATTTATGCATTTAATGAAAATGGCACTGAAGGAGAAGACGAATATCCCTGCATGAATTTAAAAAATTGGTTTCATAGGATAAACTGAAGGAATCTGAAAAACACATTTATTAGAAAATGATAAATAATCTTAACAGGTATTATAATGGTGCCGTAATAAATTAGAATTCATCAGAAAAACACCAATCATATAAAAGTTCTCTCATAGGGTTAGTCAGCAGGCTAGAGGGAAAAAATATACAGTGGAGTAAAAGATACGTCACAGAACATCCCTTCACCCCTGCTTATTCTGCAGCATAAATATCGGCTGTCGGGAAAGTCATGATGAATTTTTACATAGAAAATAAAAAATACATCATGTCTCCCTGACACCCAATAGATATTGTGGCATCGAATAATTAACTACTAGTAGCTCTGCGATTAAAGGGAAGCAGGCAGGCAGTGGTGCACCTGGTGAAGCAGACACTCCACAGTGTACAAGGACCAGACTTCAAGCCTTTGGTGCCCTCCTGCAGGGGGAGACTTGACGAGTATGGAAGGGAGGCTACAAGTGTCTCTTGTCTCTCTCCCTCTCTAGCTCTTCCTCCCCTCTTAGTTTCTCTCTGTATCAGTCCAATACTAAGTAAGTAAAGAAAGATTATATGGAAATATTCTTTTAAATACCATAGAAAGACTGTAGTTGGTTCATCCAGTAAAGTCCAATTTTTTTCATCCTCAAGGACCTGGGCTTGGGCTCCTGGCCACCACATGGGACCACCTGAATGGGGGAGATTTCACAACTAGTGGAGCAGTGCTGTGCTATCTCTTTCTCTCTCTCCTTCTCTATCTCTCACCCTAGAGGGTGGGGTAGAGGAAAAAGGCTTTCTGCAATGTTGCAATTGTAGAACCCAAATGACAACCCTAGTGACCAAAGAAATAAATACAAGGGTAAAAAAAAAAAAAAGCTAGTGGGATTCCCCAGGAACAAACTGTATGAAGAAATTTTGATAAAGCATACTAGGAAACCAACATACTGGTCATGGAAAACAACTGTTATGCCGCATGCTCTGAGCTCTCAAAGTTCAATCCTCAGCACCAGGATAAGCCAAAACTGAGCAGTTCTCTGGGAAGAAGAAAAAAAAAAAAGATTATTGGAGGGTTTTCTTGGGGGAGTCGGGCAGTAGCACGGTGGCTTAAGTGCATGTGGCACAAAGTGCAAGGACCAGTTCGAGCCCCCAGCTTCCCACCTGCAGGGGAGTTACTTCATAGGCGGTGAAGCAAGTCTGCAGGTGTTTATCTTTCTCTCCCCCTCTCTGTCTTCCCCTCCTCTCACAACAATGACATCAATAACAACAACAATAATAACTACAGCAACAATGAAAAACAACAAGGGTAACAAAATGGAAAATAAATAAATATAAAAAATTATTAAAAATATAGTAAAAAGAGAGTGTTCTTAAGTATAATGAAGTCACATTAAAAGTCTCAACTGTTCTCATAAAAAGGAGTGGAATTAGAATAATCTTTTAGAGAATATCCTCACTGACAAAAATGTTAATCCTTTCCAAGACTAAGCACTGCAAGAAAGTCTCCCATAGTGGAGGTCAGCATGTTGACTCACCTGTGTAGTGTAATTGCCCTGTCATGCACAAGAATTGAGCAGTATTTCCACTGAAGTCTCTATGCTATAGTATAGCACTTGCCCTGTCGGTATCTCTCTTACCACCTGGGGGAAAAAAGTCAGCTCAGAGTGGCAAAGTCCCTGTAAATATAAAGAAACAAAAAAAGACCGAAAGAAAGAAAAAAAAAGAAAGAGAAAACTACTTTGACTAACCACAAATGCTCAAGAGAGATTCAAATTTAAAAACTTTATTTTTCTACACCGTTGATGGAAGTATAAAATGCACCGCTCTTCTGGAAAATAATATGGGGATTCCTTAAACAAAACAAAAATGGAAAAAACATATTATCCAACAATGCCATTCTTTGGCATATATCTGAAAGGCACCTGTATTTTCACAGCTGCATTATCTCTTATAGCCAAGGAGTGGAACCAGCGTAAATCTCCATGGACAGATAACTCAGTAAAGAAGATGTGAAACAACCAACGCAACGATTGCCACCTCAACATGCTTCACCTCAGACTGCGTCCAGAGACTTCACATGTGGAATGACAACCCTTCGGCTTCATTACTCGGGTGAGACCTTTCCTTTTATAGTACACTCTAATTTCATCTCAGGTAGTTCACTTTCTAACAAAGTCCCATAACCTAGATATACACCAGTTTCTGTGAGAGAGAGCTTATGTTCACACGTATCCATAAACTACTGCAAAATATGTGCCTGAAAGCAGAAGTACATTAGAGTTTGCAGTGAGTACCTCCCTAACACTTCCTCTCCACTATTCCAAGCTTGGGATCCATGATTGCTCAACAAATTGTTTGGCTTCGTATGTTAACTCTCTTTTCAATCACCAGGTTCCAGATGCCACCAGGATGCTGGCCAGGCTTCCCTGGATTGAAGACCCCACCAATGTGTCCTGGAGCTCTGCTTCCCCAGAGACACACCCTACTAGGGAAAGAGAGAGGCAGACTGGGGGTATGGACCGATCAGTGAACGCCCATGTTCAGCGGGGAAGCAATTACAGAAGCCAGACCTTCTACCTTCTGCAACCCTCAATGACCCTGGGTCCATGCTCCCAGAGGGCTAGAGAATGGGAAGGCTATCATGGGAGGGGGTGGGTTATGGGGATTGGTTGGTGGGAATTGTGTGGAGTTGTACCCCTCCTACCTTATGTTTTTGTTCATTAATCCTTTCTTAAATAAAAAATTTTAAAAAATAAAAATTAAAAAATTAAAAAAAGATGTGAAACATATATTCAGTAGAATACTACTGAGCAATTTCATATATATATATATATATATATATATATATATATATATATATATGTTTTCCTTCAGGGCAAAATGGATATGAAACTAGAGGTCTGAGGTGACAATGCAAAGTAAAATAAGTAAGAGGGTACAGGAAAACTGCTGGGTGGTCTCAGTCATGTGTAGCAAATAGAGAACTGAAACAAAGAAACTTGCAAATAATAGGGAGAAGGAAAGGAAAGGAGAATGGGGATGAAGAGGAGGGAAAGGGAAAGAGAAAGAGCAAGAAGATGGAGAAGGAGGAGGAAGGAGGAGAAGAAGAGAGAGGAAGAAGAAGGAAGAAGAGGAGGAGGGTGAGAACGAGGGTTGGGAAAATGAGGGGGAGAAGAAGGGGGATGAGAAGTCACTGTCAAACCCTAAGTCTTTGTGAGAAGTATGGTGGTCATCAGTGACTAGGAAGCTTGGGGAATCGAACGTTGATGGTGAATGTGATATGTAACTATGGCCCTATACCAGTGACCCTTATTAGATTACTAAGAATATTACATTATTGTGTTTTAGATAGGGACAGAGACAGAGTCAGAAAAAGAGTGAAAGAGACCAAAACACTGAAGTTTCCTTCAATGCAGCAAGTGCCATGCTTGAAACTGGGCCATGCACATAACAACTCAGCTCACTCACTAAGTGAACTACTTCCCCAGACCTTTCTTCAATTAGTAGCTCCACCCTGTATCAACACTGTAACTTTACCTTATTAACATATGTGGTGAAGAAATGAGATAGAAAGATGGGAGGACACATACTCTCTTGCAAAATGTAGGTCCTTGAATCATCTTCAGGCAAGTTACAATGAAGAATGAGACCTTTCACAGAGAGAAAGGAGCCACTTCTGCAGATCTAGAAGAGCCAATCAAAGGAGAGACTGCAGATTATCAGCACATATGTCTCCCCTGTCAAGACTCCTGGCCCCATACAAAGACTTGCTGTAATTTGAGAATATAACTTTCTCATTTATTATGTCATCACATAATAAATGCCTGGCATTGTTTCTCAATTGTTCTGCCCTTGAATTGTAAATTATGTCTTTTTGTTTCTAAGAGGGCTATGTGAATTTCACATTTAAGCTGAGACGATGAACAAATTAATTATCCAAAGTGTTTACTTTTCTTCCTTTAATTTGTCAATAACTCTCAGCATGAACCTACTCTTCCATTGTACTGTTAATAATCTATAATTTCTCAAATCCCCACAGAAAAAACAACAAAGGCAAAATGCAAACAAAGGCACTGGATTTAACTTCAATGTCAGTTCATCTCAAATCAAGAGATCTCAAACCATCCATATGTCTCATGGAAGTTCCTTTGAGTCCTTCATATCATTGAGTTATCCCATGAGAACTTGCCTTTGGGAGTCCACACAACATGTGTGAGGTTACTCCCTTCAACTGCAGACAATCCTGATTAAAGACACAGAAGGAACCATTGACAAATGACAGGACTTTTTTTTTTAATTTTTATTTAAGAAAGGATTAGTGAACAAAAACATAAGGTAGGAGGGGTACAACTCCACACAATTCCCACCACCCAATCCCCATAACCTACCCCCTCCCATGGTAGCTTTCCCATTTTCTAGCCCTCTGGGAGCATGGACCCAGGGTCGTTGAGGGTTGCAGAATGACAGGACTTTTTAACCATTATTTAAATTTTTATCTGGGGGGGGGGTGTTTAAGGACTTACAGTCAACAGTGAAAACAGTTGTTGGAACATGTGCAAAATTTATCAGTTTTCTAAAAAAACACTCTGAGCTCCCACCTAGGTACTCTTCCATCATCATGCAGCAGGGCCTGAACTTCCCCAGTCTATTATTTTGGTGCAGTTCACTAAACCCAGTCCAAGTTCTACTTCATTTTTCTACTTTCTGACTCTTGTCTTTTTTAAAATTTATTTTACAATTAATCTCTATTCATTTATCTCAAGTCTTCCTAGGATAAATTTTCCTAATGGAACTGGTTAATCCTCTTCTTCTCTGCCCAAAGGGTCATTCTATTTTTCACTATGATGGAGCACACAAAAGGTCTTTAAAAATAAGCCACTTACAGCAGAATGTTAAATACACAGGAAAAATCTATGCCCTATGCAAAGTATATATCAGGCCATGTCATTCATACACACAATAGATGGCCATGGATTGAATTCAATGGGTGCATGGATTATGCCTTATTTCTCTTTATTTGTCAAACATATGCAACAATATCTTGTGAGGATATTTGATAAATATTTAATAAGCAAAGGAGCCAACTAAACAATATAAATTATATTCCAACCTTCTGAATTTATACCAATCCCCAGTAAATTATTTCTCTAAGAGTGTTTGTGACATTATTTAAATGAAATAATTTATGCATGAATAGTTTTTACAAAGTAATAGGAATGAATTCAGTCTCTAACTTACATAATATCACTGGATGGTCACAATGACTTGATCTTCTATTCTATAATTTTTCAGAATGTAAAGATATGATCTAATGGCAAGTGACCTCGGGTCCCTAAGTCAAGTTTTCAACATAAAGCTTTATCCACATCTTTATATCATAGAATTTATACACAGTTTACTAAAGTCAATTTGAAGTTCTTTTCTTAAAAGATAGGTATATGGGGTTGTATTGTTATATGGAAAACAGGGAAATGTTATGAATGTACAAACTATTGTATTTACTCTCAAATGTAAAACATTAATTCCCCAATAAAGAAATTTAAAATATATATATGTATACAATAATATATTTTCCAGTCAATACTGTTAAAGTCTGTTTATGTTGACTGCAGATGAATTACATGATAGGATATATACATATATATGAAACACTGATTAAACCCTAGGATAAGAGGGGTACAAATCCACACAATTCCCCCTCCCTTGTAGCTTTCCTATTATTTAACCAACTGGGAGTATGGACCCAAGGTCATTGTGGGATGCAGAAGGTGGAAGGTCTGGCCTCTGTAATTGCTTCCCCACTGAACATAGGCATTGACAGGTCGATCCATACTCCCAGCTTGTCTCTCTCTTTCCCTAGTGGGGTGGGATTCTGGAGAATTGGAGCTCCAGGACACATTGGTAGGTTCGTCTGTCCAGGAAAGTCTGGTTGGCATTATGCTAGCATTTGGAACCTGGGGGCTGAAAAGCAAGTTAACATAAAAAGCCAAACAAGTTGTTGATTAATCATGAATCTAAAGGCTGGAGTAGTACAGATGAAGAGTTGGGGGGGGGGGTCTCCATTGTGTAGATAGCTAGTAGGTTACTTGGACTTAGGTACACTCCTCCCCTATTTCCTATTATACTTCCCTCACTCCCAAGCTATCCTTGTCAAAGCAAGGACTGCAAAAGATGAATAAAGGCAAGAGATTGGCATACTTTAACAATGACTCTTTAGTCACTATCAGGCCACCCCATCTGCTGGGGCCCTAGTCGGGAGTCCTGAGATTCCCAAACAGACATGATCGGCCTGGACCTCAAATAAATCCCTCTCTCCATTGTTACTGGTCATCTCTATCAGGAACAACAAAATAGACACCTTTGTGGGCCCCCATAGGACCTTGCCCCTCAACTTGGATCAACAATGGTAGAGAATGTTCCATACTCCAAAGGGACGCTGGACAACATACTCCTTTGTTCCACCTGAGGAAGATGGGTTCTGAAATTGGGGCAGCTTGGAATGTTCCTATTCATGACCACAGAATGTGAGCTCAGATCTACAGGGATGCAGAGGTCACATAGGCTCCTAAACTGAATATGGGCCCCAGATCACATCAAATTGATAGGATTTACAGTCAACAATATTTATACAGCTTTCCCATATTTGGGAGCTACTCTTTTCCCTGATCCAGATTTCTGGTCCTTTTTCCAGCCATGACATCATCTCCACAGACAATAACTAGGATATACCTGTATATCAGATTTCATGCTCAGGAAAAAAAAAAAAAACATGTTAGGTTTCTATGAGGTGCTGAGTAGTAGACTAAATAATATAAAACTTTTTCTTCCAAAAAACTTAGCTTATCAGTGAGGATATCATCCAAGAAAAACCTAAATGATGTAGCAAGATAATGAAAGAATTAAGAAGTATATAGTTGATATTGATAATTTCAAAATCAGATTCCTTGTTCCCTCTTTAAGGAACACAGATGGATTTTAAAATTAATTTATTGGGGGAACTGATGCTTTATAAGACAGTTGTGTCGTTTATTCAGTTTTTTATTTCCCTGTGATAGACATATTAATGTCGCTGGATTTCTTTTTATTTACTTATTACTATCTTTACTAAAATAGTCTTTCATTCTTTCTTAAAAAGTATCTTGTTTATTTATCTATTTATTTTTATCTTTAAATTTTATTTTATTTCATAACAGACAGTTTCACATAAGACAGAAAGAGAAGCCAAATCACTGTTCTACTACATGTATCACCAGTGATTCAGCGAGGGTTCTCAGGCCTGGAAGTCTTTTATTCTACCAGCTGAGCTCTTACTTAGCTACATGTGGCTCCTTCCTTTTTTATTATTATTAGAAAGATTAGTGGTTCATAGTAGATACAGTTGTTGGTACATGGGTAAAATTTCTCAATGTTCTGCAGAATGTTCTCACACTCAGTCTCTGTCCTCCTCTGTTATGATGTAGCAAAACCTGAAAGCCTCCCCACTTTCCTCAGAGTCTTTTACTTTGGTGCAATACCCTAAGCCCATTTCAAATTCTGATTTCTGTTTCCACAGTGAGAAAAAAATGAATGCCATGGATTATTGAAGGATTTAGGTATGCATATACAGAAAAACGGAGAAAGGTAGGTGGCATCAATATATGAATTATTTAGGGCAATTATTTGAAGAGCAAATGAATCATTTTAGATTATAACTATATCTGCTTCTAAGAATGAGGTTATAGCCATCGCAGACAGAGGGCGCTGTTCAAAGTGGGAGTCATCAGATGAGCCTGATGATGCAGTCTATGATTACTATGACTTCTGGCACTGGTAGCTAACTGGTGTATATTATTTTGATTCCAATAAGTCATGCAGCAGATATGGTTTTCCCATTCTATGTTTCAGAAGACTCAGACATAGAATTAGGAAACAACTTTCTTAAGACCAGTGCTAACAAATAGATAAGAGATTTGGCTACAAGAGAAAATATCACTCAAAAATTTGGGTTCTTCCAAATCAGTTAGAGTTATCAAAAATCCCTAATTCAAAGCAAGTATTTTGGGAGAGCTCTATTTCAAAGTGATTCATATTTTTTTTCTTTACTTACGAAACTGTATGATTGGGATGGCAGGGAAGCATGCATAAAAAGCTAGAGTCGGGGAAAACCAATACTTGTGTGAAGAGTAATGTGCTAGCCCATATTTGGTGGAAGATGTGAAATTGTAACCTTATGACAACAGTCAATCAAAATAAATAAGTATTGATGACAAATGTATCAACAGAGACCAGAAGTAGCAACCAATTTTGAGGGTGTTGCTATTGACCAAGTTCATGAAAAGACTATTTTGTAGGAACATGAAGGAGATGTTGAAGTCCAGTATCTAACTTTGTTATTCTCTCTCTGACATATCAAGTATCGGTAGTTGCTCTCTTCTTTTTTGACCCTCTCCCCTAATCTCAGAGTAGGTAGCAAGGTGATAATGTGTTTGTGAGGAGGATGGGAGCAGTGAATAAGGGTTGAGAGATTCTAAAAGATACTAAGGGAAATTTAGCTGCACTGACTCAGGAAGTCTCAAAAGATAGCATGAACAATCCAAAGTAGCTCAAAGAATCAGAAGACAGCATGGCAGTGCCCCGATGATACTTGCAAGACAATTCCACCTCAGTGCCATCCTCTATATGTGTGTCTCATAAAGAAAAGAAAGAAAATGTGCCTTTCTGTTTTGTTTTTTTATTTCTTTTTTTAATTTTTAAATTTATTTATTTATTTTCCCTTTTGTTGCCCTTGTTGTTTTTCATTGTTGTTGTTATTGACGTCATCATTCTAAGATAGGACAGAGAGAAATGGAGAGAGGAGGGGAAGACAGAGAAGGGGAGAGAAAGACAGACACCTGCAGACCTGCTTCACCGCCTGTGAAGGGACTCCCCTGCAGGTGGGACTCAAACTGGGATCCTTACGCCAGTCCTTGCGCTTTGTGCCGCATGCGCTTAACCTGCTGTGCTACCGCCTGACTCCCATTTTTTTATTATTTCTACGTTAAGACCATGAAAACTAAAGAGCAGATTGTTGGAGGCCAAATGATCTAATATTAATTTAAAAGCAATTGGCTTATGTGGACCTGGCTTCAATGTTTGCCAAATGTTGGTAATAAGCAAAAATGTTCTACGAGCAGATGCGGTCGCCACAATGCACATCACCACAAGCCTACAAGGCATCTGATCTGAAGTTGGGCCATTGAAAGGAAGTACAGAATAATGGAAATATACAAATGCTCAGACATATTTGGAGGAAGTCACTTGCCCAATAGGAATAGACTCTTACCTGCTTACCAAGGACGGAGGAACACAAGGAAAGTATTGCAATTCACCCCATTAACTCTGTTGCCACAGATAAAACGAGACCAAAAAATTAAATATAAGTAAAAGGTGAATTTGTCTTTGGGGAAAAATACAATTCTATGTATTTTTTTTTCTTCTGTCTTAGGTTGTCTTTCCTTCCTTGATACACAACAGCTTTCTTTGATTTTTTCTGTTTGTTTGTTTTGTTTATGTGCCATGTCGTATACATTTGTTTCTTTTCTCCCCCATCATGGTGTGGGGAAAAAATTCCCTGAACAGATGTTGCATTAAGATTGCCAAGCTCATTTTGCTTTTGATGTGCCATGCTCAAAGCGACTCTTTCAGGAGAACATATTGGAGAAATGGACTCCTTGTTGTGTACTGTACACTTAATAGCAGAAAGGCAGTCGGGAAAGGATTACTGCACAGTTTACGAAAATATCAGTGTCTTCTAACAGAAGGAAAAATCCAGTAGGAGCTCACACAGTGAGACCTAGAGGTTGCATTTAGAAGTCTGTTAGTTCTTAAAAGCAATGTACCTTTTCTTTCTCTTCTTCTTTTTTCTTGTTTTTCATAACCATGGCTTCATCACTCAGGCTGACTTTTTTTTAAAAAAAAAGAGAGACAAAAGGAAAGATAGAATATACTTTAGCACTGAAACACCCTTCAGTATAGTGAGGGTTGGACTCAAATCCGGGTAATTAGCATAGCAAAGCAGTCTCTTTCCCATGTGAGCCAGCTTATTGGCCTTAGTATTTCTCTTTAATCTTTGCTCTTAAAAAGGGGGGGGGGGGAGTCGGGTGGTAGTGCAGCAGGTTAAGCGCACGTGCTCAAAGAACAAGGACCTCAGTAAGGATCCGGGTTCGAGTCCCTGGCTCCCCAACTGCAGTGGTGGGGGTCACTTCACAGGCAGTGAAGCAAATCTGCAGGTGTCTGTCTTTCTTTCCCCCTCTCTGTCTTCCCCTCCTCTCTCCATTTCTCTCTGTTCTATCCAGCAACAACAACAACATCAATAACTACAACAATAAAACAACAAGGGCAATAAAAGGGAATAAATAAATATTTTTTAAAAAAGGAATGTTCACAGTAATGTCAAGTAGCCAGGTGCTAAGAACAAAGATGAATTTATCAACAACCTGAACACACAGTATTAGGATTTTAGAATAGCCTTAGCAGTATAAGAAACTGTGAGAATAAGGAGAGATATGTGAGCAGTAATGCATGGGGCTTGCATGTGAGAAGTCTCAGGTCTCAGATGGTCATAATAAAGGGGCCCATGGTGTGGCATACCAGGGTAAGCACAGCAAGGACCCAGGTTGAGCCCTACTCCCCACCTTGAAGGGTGACCTTTTCAAGCAGTGAAATAGGTCTGCCTTTCTCTCTGTCTTTATCTCCTCCTCCCTCTCAATTTATCTCTATTCTATCAAATAAAATAAATAAAATAGAAAAAAAATATCCACCAGGAGCAGTGGCTTTGTAGTACCAGAACTGAGCCCCAATAATATAAACTTTGTGGCAAGGAGAGAGAGAGAGAGAGAGAGAGAGAGAAGGGAGATGGATTTGAAACTGAGAAAGCAGTGCTCAAAAATATAAAACAATAAGAATAAAAGAATAAAATGCCTAAAAATTCACCCAGATAACGAACCGTGTACCAAATTTCCTCTTAGACCAGTTGGTAGTGAAACTACTCAGATTAAGTCCTTATTCTTCTGAACATAAACAGGTAGACAGACACACAAGGCATAAACCTGACATTTTACACTTAACTAGAGAATGTTGGGTCCAGGAACATGATGGTGGAGTAGGATTATAAACTGGAAATGAGAGTGTTTTGCAGACATCTGTCATGGGTAGGTGAGAAATTGTACCTATGTTGTTGGGGAACATTCATATCAGTTGTACATAACTTGAGCCTTGCTTAGTACCTGAAAGACTCTTCTTTTCCATTAAGTTGTCGATATTCCTTAAGCATTGCTGGGTTATTAAACAAAAGCCCATGGGAAACAACAGGTCTGGGACACAAAAGTCTTAACCGTGCATATGGAAGAAGACTGTGTCACTAAACTACTGGTGCACAGCAGTCACTCAGATGCTGAGTTTAAGTCTACTATCTTTAGATTCAGTCACCACACCCTACAGTTTAAGCCACTGTTATTTACCCACTGTTTGTTCTGCTTCACACTTGAACCTATCCCTTTGTATCTATCCTATTTATCATATTTTATAAATCTTGTTAATAAAAGGACTCCGGACCTGAATGAGGGGATTTTGTTGGGCCTTGTTAGCCATAATAGTGGTGCTGGTTCAGGGAACTTACTTCTATGCTCTCAGTCTTCACACTCTTCCTGAGTATTTTTTGGGTACCCTGCATCACAAGCCCCAACAATACTACATTTAAAAAAAAATTTTATTTATAAAATGGTAACATTGACAAAACCATAGGATAAGAGGGGTCCAACTCCATACAGTTCCAAACCACCAGATCTCCGTATCCCATCCCCTCCCCTGATAGCTTTCCTATTCTTTATCCCCCTCTGGGAGTATGGACCCAAGGTCACTGTGGGATGCAGAAGGTTGAAGGTCTGGTTTCTGTAATTGCTTCCCCACTGAACATGGGTGTTGACAGTCCGATCCATACTCCTAACCTGCCTCTCTCTTTCCCTAGTAAGGAAGTGCTCTGGGGAATCAGAGCTCCAGGACACATTGGTGGGGTTGTCTGTCCAGGGAAGTCTGGTCGGCATCATGGTAGCATCTGGAACCTGGTAGCTGAAAAGAGAGTTAACATAAAAAGCCAAACAAATTGTTGACCAATCATGGACCTAAAGGCTGAAATAGTGCAGATGAAGTGTTGGGGTCCTCCATTTTATTGATAGCTAGTAGGCATATTTTAGTTATATTCCAAAGGGCCTGTGGCTATACTAGGTTTTTTTTTTGGTGTTTTTTTTTTTTTTGCCTGAGCATGAAACCTCATATTCAGGTGGATCCAAGTTATTGTCTGAGGAGATGATGTCATGGCTGGGAAAAGGTCCAGAAAGCTGGATCAGGGAAGAGAGTAGCTCCCTAATATGGGAAAAAGCTACACAACACTACACTGGTGTCCCTTCTGAGGACCACCAATGTGATGCCATGTGTTATCTCTGTCCTATCCAACAACGACAACATCTAGAACAACAACAATAAAACAAGGGCAACAAAAGAGAATCAATAAATAAACCTTCTGCCGGTCCTTGCACTTTGCTCCATGTGTGCTTAACTGGCTGCACTAACGCCCAACTCCCTCTGGTTCTTTTTTTTATATAAATAACTGAACTGTTGATTTAAAAAAAAAGCCATCAGAATCTAACAGCATTGACAAATATTTCAAATGCAATATGGATATTGCATGTTTTTAAGCAGTGACAATAGCTGTTTTAGTTTCAGTTAAAAGTAATGCTATCCTTTTAATTAACCAAATTCCACTATATATATATATATATGTATATGTATGTGTATGTTAAATTTTTTAATTCATGAAGTTACTAAAAATAATTAGAGATAAATCTTATTTAGCCATGAAGTATTCCTATCCACTATTTGAGAGCAAGGGATAGGAATTGTAATAACATACCAATTACCTATGTAAGCAGTCCTTTTATTGGTGTTGTTATCCATATTTGGCAACATTATTATAAAACTGCATCCCCACTTATAAAAAAAAAGATGAAAAATGTCCAGTTGTGTATGCTGAATTGAAGAGTAGCTGTGATGGGGGAGTTTCTCGTTGCTAGGGAGACAGCATCTTTTGCATGCCTGCTTCAAAGACTTTCTCCTCTGTAAACAAAGACTGACCTTGTGACATTTCAGTGGCAAATAAAGAGCCAACTAGAACATGCACAAGCGAAATATTACATGAACATCACAGAGTCATTCTTACAAAAGATGAGCATCTATTGTCATCTAGCACATTGACAAAATCCTCCCACTGTTGTTCAAAAATAGAGGCCATACTAATAATCACAAAAGATATATCCCATGTGGCAAGGTACCTTCACAGAGCGCAGATGATGCATGTATCACGACCTTATAATGAAGTGGGGCTGTGTGTGCCAGCAGAACATACTTGTCACCATACTTGAGGACCCAGGTTCAAGTCCCTTCTCCCTACCTGGGGGTGGGGGTGGTTGGGGAATCATACAAACAGTGGAACAGTACTGCAGGTATCTGTCCTCTGTATTTCTCTTCTGCATCCTCTGTCTCTCACCTTCTCACCTTCTATCAATAAAAAATAGACGAGTGGATCTTTTATTTGAGGGAAAGATACCACAGCAGAGAAGCTGCCCTTAGTGCAGGGGTATGGAGGCTTGAACCCAGGGCGTGCTCATGGCAAAGCAAGCACACTACACAAGTAAGCTATTGTGTTAGCCCTTGGTGGCTCCTTTGTGAAGATATATATATATATATATATATATATATATATATATATATATATTCACCTTCAGCAATACTTCTTGCTTCTTTGAGTAGAAAATGTCTCAAAGAATATGAATCAAAAATCCATTTATAAATTATATAGATACCATGGATATGCCCAAATTCCATCTTTCCTATGTGCTCTTCCTCCTCAGAAGTTACAGGCACAAGTCTGAGAAGCAATAGCTCCCCCTGACAGAATAGGAAGGGCAGAAGAATTAAAAAAAAAAACTATGCAGAAAAGGCCTTGTATTTTTTTCTTTTTAAAAAATAATATTTATAAATAAAAAATATCAACTAGACCATAGGATAAGAATGGTGCAATTCCACACAATTCCCACCACAAGAGCTCTGCATCCCATCTCCTCCCTTGAAATCTTCCCTGTTCTTTATCCCTCTGGGAGCATGGACCCAGGGTCATTATGGGGTGCAGAAGGTGGAAGGTCTGACTTCTGTAATTGCTTCTCTGCTGGACATAGGTGTTGGCAGTTGGATCCATACTCCCAGCCAATTTCCGTCTTTTCCTAGTGGGGCAGGGCTCTGGAGAGGTGGAACTCTAGGATACATCGTCTTTTATTCTTACAAAAAATGTTCTCCAACACCTGCAAGAAGATGCCCCAAAACAAAGATTGGAAAGGGGGTCGGGTAGTGGCACACCCAGTTAAAGGCACATATTACCAAATGCAAAACCTGGGTTTGAGCCTCCAGTCTCCATCTACAAGGGATCCACTTCAGGAGTGGTGAAGAAGGTCTTCAGGTATCTTATCTTTCTCTCTGTTTATCTCCCTATCCTCTCTCAATTTCTAATAAAAATTAGAAAAACAGGGTGGTGATTACCATCAGGAGCAGTGGATTTGTAGTTCTGACACAGAGCTCACCCTACCCATGCATACCTATAATAAAATTTGATTTATTAGTTGCATACCATAAAAGACTGATGATTAATAATAAAAATATGGATTGTGACAATACACTGTGATAAAAGTCACGCACATGTGGTCTATCTTTCTTAAAATAGCTTATTGTACATGATCAATAGTGTTTTCAGAAGAAGCAAGTTGGGGCAGAGACACTGCTGTATCTTAAGTATTGTGCAAGATTTAGCAGTGGAGGTGGGGGAGTGACACAGACAGTGGGGCAGTGCTGCATGTGTCTCTCCTTCTCTATATTTATCTTCTGCTCTCTCTCTCTTTTTCATCACCTCAATAAAAATAGATGAGTGGTTAGTTAACAAGCACTTGTGGCTACCAGTCAACACTCTGAAGATCAGTGTCTATAGAACCACCATATCTTTAAGATCTTCAAGTCGGGGAGTTGGTCAGTACCACAGCAGGTTAAGCGCACGTGGTGCAAGTGCAAGGACCAGCCTAAAGATCCCGGTTTGAGCCCCCGGCTCCCCACCTGCAGGGGAGTCACTTCACAAGTGATGAAGCAGGTCTGCAGGTGTCTGTCTTTCTCTCCCCCGCTCTGTCTTCCTCTCCTCTCTCCATTTCTCTCTGTCCTATCCAACAACGACAACATCAATAACAACAACAAGGGCAACAAAAAGGAATATATATATATATATATATATATATATATATATATATATATATATATATATGATCTTCAATTCATACTTAACAAGCATCCTGACTTAGCACCTTTGTGAATTGGGTACAAGCTGCAGTGAACAAAGCCTATGACAAGGTCATCAACTTCCATGGCCCACTTAGAAAAGAAAAAGTGCAGGCAGTTAACCTATTCAGCTTCCTCAAACCCTTCAGGGTCTTCTGTTCTTCAGTGAGGGTGGGGAAGTATATTATTATTATTATTATTATTATTATTATTATCTTTATTTATTGGATAGAGTCAGAGAGAAACTGAGGGAGGAGGGAAGACAGGGAGACAGAGAGACAGCTATAGCCCTGCTTCACCACTGGCAAAACTTTCCCCCTGCAGGTGGGAATGAGAGGCTTGAACCTGGCTGGGCCCTTGCACACTGTAATGTGTGCACTTAACCAGGTGCACCACCACCGGGCCCCCAGACTAATATCTTTGTATAATTATTTGTATCCTGATTCAGTGAAACATCAAAAGAAATTCTGCTAGCAGATGCTCTGCTGTTAAACATTCATTACAAAGATAGCTAAAAAGCCTGAAAGAAAAAAAATCAGGGAAATTTCTAACTTCCAAGCAGACATATGGAACCATGAAAATTCTACATTTGTCTAGAAAAATTTCAAACACTAAAAGACGTTAATGCTAATGAATCGTCATAAAATAGCAAGAGGCATAGAAATCTGTTCATCAGAAGGGAAAACACAAAGCAGAACTTAGACTAGGTTTGTTGTATTGCACCAAAATAAAGGACTCTGGGGTAGCTGTGGGGGGGGGGGTGTTCAGGTCCTGGAACATGATGGCAGAGGGGGACCTAGGTGGGAGACGAAAAGTTATGTGGAAAACTGAGAAATGTTGTACATGTACCAATGACTGTATTTATTATAGTTTACTGTCGATTGTAAACTATTAACCCCCCAATAAAAAATTTTCACTGCCAGAATGTACTCTATCTAAACTACCACCTCTTCCTTCACCCAGTTTTTGTGCTGATGTATTTAAGAGTTCTTTATTTAGAGGAGTCAAGTTCACATTGACTTGGCCAGTATCTAAGTGCTGGAAGGGCACTTGGAGCAAAAGTTAATAAAGGGTTGAAGAAGCTGGCACTTGGAGCACAGGTGCAGTATACTAACTACCACATGTTTGAGGGAACTGTGAAACCATTTCCCTAAGATGGTAGGCTTACAAAACATGTTTTAGAGCACACTTCTCAAACTAAACCAGGATAACCAGGAAACTGGATAAATAGGAGAAAATATTTGCTAATCATGTATCAGACAAGTGACCAACGTCAAACATCTATACAAAATTGGTACAGACCTACAAAAGAAGCCAAAATAACCCAATACAAAAGGGAGCCAAAGAACTAAACTGATAGCTTTCTGCAGGAGTGATACACACAGCCCATAGACGCATGAGCAAGTGCTCTAGTTCATGTCTCCTTAGAGATATGCACATTACAACTACACTGCGATACCATCTCACACCTGTGAGAATCACATCAGCAAGCCAGGAAATGGCAGGTGTTGGCAAGATTGTGGGGAAAAGAGGAAATCTGCTCCACTGCTGATGGGAATGAAAACTGGTACAGCTCTTTTGGAAGACTGTATGGAGAGTCCTAAAGCAAATAAAAATGAAAATACTTATGACATAACAGTACCACTTTTAGGCATTTATCCAGTGGACACGCAAACACTAATTTGTAGGGACGCATGCACTCCTGTGTTCACAGCTGCATTATTCACAATAACCAGAGAGTGGAAGCAGCCTACATGCCCATCAACAGATGAATGACTAAAGAAGCCATGGCATCTATATTTCATAGAGTATTACTCTGTGATCAAAAAAAAAAAAAAGATATTGTGTCCTTTGGGACAAAATCGATGGAACTGGAGGTGATTGTGCTTAGCAAAATGAGTAATGTGATAAAAGATGGTCTCACTCAAATGTAGCATCTAGAGATCTGGGAATTTTCCAAAAAAAAAAAAATCCAAACAAAACAGAAACAAGCAAACTATTTGCAAGATTTGTGAGGGTGGGGGTAGATAGCATAATGGTTATCCAGAGACTCTCATGCCTGAGGCTCCAAAGTCCCAGATTTAATCCCCCAAAACATCACAAGCCAGAGCCAGTCAGTGCTCTGACTTGTGAGAACTCTGGTGGTTATCTCTGGGAGGCTGAAGAAGGTGGGCAGATGGATCTTTGATTGTAAGTGTTGTGTGGCTTGAACATACGAAGACTTTACTCCCTTAACATGATTTCTTCAAGATCCATCCAAGATAAAGTGAAGGAAATGACTCCATTATGCTTCATAGCTGAATAGTATTCCATTTTGTGTATATACCCCCATTTTCATAGCCATTTATCTGTTGTTAAATGCTTGGGTTGCTCTCAAACATTGAGATAAACCAAAATAGAAATATGAACACCAGATTATCTCATTTATAGGAAAAGCTTAAGAATCAAGGAAAGAAAGGGAAAAAACAAAGCAAAATTTGGACTGGTTGTAGTGTGTTTCACCAAAGCAAAGGAATCTCAGGAAGGAAGACAGGGAAGTTGAGAGTGGGGTTGTGGTACATAATGATGGAAAGAGACCTCAGCTGGTGTTAAGAGTGTTCTGCAGACACCTATTCTGGGAGATGAGAAATTGTACCTATGTGGGAATAACTGTACTGTAAGCCATTAACCCCTCAATAAAAATATTTTTTAAAAAAAGAAGATGATGACTTTGGTCTTTGGCTCTCCCCTTGAGTTCTACTTTAGGAAAGACCAAAAATAAAATTTCAGATGGTAAGGAAAAGAACTTCTCAGTTGTTTTTGCATTTCTCTCAGAATGGTTAAGCACCATTGTACAGAATTTCTAGGACACCAAAGAATAAAAATAAAACATGCCAGCAGAGCATGAAGTCACTGAAAAGAGGAAGGAGTCATTTCCTTGTCAGTAAGAGTAATAAAGCCAGGACTGTTTTTTCTTTCAATAATAATGTTAAAATGCCAATATAAATGTATCTTGCCTCCTAGCTTGAGCTTTCTGTGTCATAGTAATAGCAGTTTCAGCAGTGTTGATAATTATATAAAATTGTATGGCTGGGAGCAGAAAAGAACTAGCATTATCCAGAGTTCTGAAGAAGGGGAAGCTTAGAAAAATGGGCTGGGGATCTCTGTGATCCATTGTGGATTATAGCATTTTTCACACATGGGAGTGATATTAGCTACTAATCATGTTATTTTGTTTTGAATACACACTTCTGTGACTAGATCTTAAAGATGTCCTTTTAAGTGAAAGGAATACTATATTGGCATGACTCAGCTAGCCCTAAAATTCATTTCACCAAGCAAATATTTTTTATGTGTGTGTATATGAGTGTGTATGAGAGAAAGAGAGGGGGGAGGGGGAGGGGGAGGGGGAGAGGAAGAGGGGGAGGGGGAGAGAGGGAGAGGGAAAGCTTAAGGGTTTAGTCAAACTATTTTCCATGTTTAACTTCATATAAAATGTTCTCAAAGGTATTTTTATAACTAAGTGCTCAGACTTGATTAAATTATTGAACCGTTTTCAAGAGTGTTAAGAGACATGCCATGCAAGTGTTAATAGTATATATCTCCAAAGTGAAAAAGCTTGCAGAAGGTGCAACAAAATTTAACACTGAAATTTCATTTCTCACAGAACCCCAGCTAGTTAGAGAATGAACTCTGCTCCAATCCATCTTGTCTCTCACTTAGACTGGTTGATAAAAGGCAAGACACCAATCAGGAAAGTGCATAACTACCTAGTGCTTTCGGGAGAAATATGGCCCCCTTAGCAAGAACATGAAACCATTATGGAATAATTCAAGTTTGGATGAGCATAGGTCAAAAACATAACTTCTTAAAAAAATGTCAATCACATAGAAATAAAATTCTATATTAGAAGGATATAATTTCTTCCAAAGTTTCAAACTTTCCTCCTAAGGCAAAACGTTAAGTATATCTTAAAAGCTATCCTATTTAGATGAAGAGAACCAAAATGTTCACTGGAAAGGTTCAGTTGTGTAACTACACAGTCAGTATTTCTACCTAGTATGTCCTATCTCTTAGCTTCTGTATTAATACCTTTAACTAGGAAAGTGACATCCAACTGACTAACACACTTCTCTATAGCCCTCAAAGTTTCCCTTGTGTTCTGTTCTTTTTAGAGCCACATCTTCACAAATAGGAAAGAAAGAATAATAAGGTAGTTAGAAGTTGATATTCTCATTCCTGTAAATGTGGATTTGTACCTGTGTCTGTCACTCATAATGGACCCCTTTGTGGGCCCTGATAGGACTTTGCCCTCAATGTGAATCAGCAATGGTAGGGAGTATCCCATTCTCTGAAGGGAGGTTGGATAACATACTCTACCTACCACCCAAGGAAGATGGGTCCTGAAATTAGCGCAGCCTGGAATGTTCATAGCTATGAACACAGAATATGAGCTCAGACCTACAGGGTTGCAGAGGTCACATAGGCTCCTGTGCTGAATATGGGCTCCAGATCAAATTGATAGGAGTTATAGTTAACAACATTTATACACTTTCCCCATATTTGGGAGCTACTCTCTTCCCTGATCCAGCTTTCTGGTCCTTTTACCAACTATGACACCATCTCCCCAGACAATAACCTGGGTCCACCTGCATATCAGATGTTAGGCAAAGGCAAAAACTAGTAAAGTCATGGGCCATGTAGAATATACCTAAAATAGACCTACTAGCTTTTTCCAAAAAGGAGACCCCAAATCTGCATCTGAAATATTCTTGCTTGTAGGTTCATAATTAGTCAACAATTTGTTCTGCTTTATATCTTAATGCTTTTTTAGACACCAGGTTCTAGATGATACCAGGATGCCAACCTGGGCTGACAACCCCACCAATGTGTCTTGGAGCCCAGCTTCCCCAGAGCCCTGCCCCATGAGGGAAAGGAAGAGACAGGCTGGGAGTATAGATAGACCTGCCAATACCCATGTTCAGCAGGGAAGCAATTATAAAAGCCAGACTTCCCACCTTCTGCACCCTTTAATGATCCTGGGTTCATGCTTCCAGAGGGTTAAAGAACACGAAAGCTATCAAGGGAGGGGATAGGATACAGAGTTCTAGTGGTGAAAATTGTATGGAATTGTATCCCTCTTGTCCTATGGTCTTGTCAATATTTCAATTTTATAAATAAAAATTTTAAAAAATATAATATTTGGCACATGGTAAAAATTCAGCAAAATTTAGAGATAATTATTAAGCTTGGTACTCCTCTTAGTGAATTAGGAAAGAATCAAAAGTACAGCACATTAATTCATGTGGAAAATATTAGATACACTAGGAGTCGGGCAGTGGCCCACCTGGTTATGCCCACAAGGACTCGCGCATGGATCCGGGGCCTAGACCCCAGCTCCCCAGTTTCAGGGGAACACTGTACAAGCAGTGAAGCAGGTCTGCAAGTGTCTAAATTTCTCTTTCTCTCCCCATATCCTTCTCTTCTCCTCCTCTCCCCTTCCTCTCTGTTTCTCTCTATCCTATCCAATATAATGAAAAGAAACGACCACCAGTAACAATGTATTCACAGTGCAGACACTGAGTCCCAAGCAATAACCTTGGTGACTAAATAAATAAATAAATAAAAATAAATTAGGTAAACTGACCCATACATTCATTGTAAAATCTAAAAGTCACAGCTAAAACAAATGTTTGCATTTCCCTGCCTTCTTTCTTTTTTGAGAGAAAGAGAGAGAGAGAGAGAGAGAGAGAGAGAGGAGAGAGAGAGAGAGAGAGAGAGAGAGAGAGAGAGAAGAGCACAGCACAGCACTAAAGATGTCTTCAATGCAGTGGAGCCCTGGTTTGAATCTGGGTTGCATTCAAAGCAGTGTGCTATTCAGGTGACTTTGTTCATCAGCCCTCCCTGTCCCTTCCTATAATGAAATGTTTTGACATCTAAAAATCGCAATTGACTTGTCTCAATTTGATCAAGCAGTTGAACACTAAGTGATTATTCATATGACAAATGCTTCATGTTTTACTACACCTTCACTAATATTTGTTTTATCAGTTACCAAATACAGAAGAAGAATCTCAAAAGAGAGAAAAGTATTCCTTGTGTGGTGTCATCCACACTGGTGTTGTTCTGTAATAGCCCCTCCCCCTTACTATATCTAATTTTGCTTCTTTCTGACTGGATCTAGCTAACAGAGTTCAAGGACAGAAATAGATAATCTCTGGCAACCCACTTGCACGTTAGCTGTGGGACTCAGTCAGAATTAGTAAACCCCCCCCCTTGGAATAGACCCAAAATAGACTTTCTAGATTCTTCCAACATGAAGACCCCAAATTTGACCTACTATATTCTTACCTATAGGTTCCTGATTATTAAACTGTTTGTTCTGCTTCATATCTTAATGCTTCTTCAGCCACCAAGTCTTCTTCTTCTAGCGTTTGCCCTTCTTCCGTAGCCAGTCAACAGCATCAGGTTGAGCCTGATGTAAAGTTTCAAGACCTCCTTTGAATCTGGAGAGGTGGCAGTTGTTGACTATGTGGGTCATAGTCTGTCTGTAGCCGCAGGGGCAGTTTGGGTCGTCTCTGGCTCCCCAGCTACGGAACATAGCAGTGCACCGGCCATGGCCTGTTCGATAGCGATTGAGGAGGGCCCAATCCTAACGTGCTAGGTCAAAGCCGGGTTGACGCTTGCAGGGGTCTGTGATGAGGTGTTTGTTCTTTACCTCAGCTGACTGCCAGCTCTGTTTCCAAGAGACTGGAACAGAGAAGTTCAGTGTAGGTGTTGGGGACCATATTGGGTGATGAGACATCAAGCGTTGAACAGGGTGGGTGAAGATATCCGCGTATATTGGCAGGTCCGGTCGAGCGTAGACATGGGAAATGAACTTAGATGATGCCGCATCCCGACGAATATCTGGCGGGGCGATGTCGCTAAGAACTGGCAGCCATGGAACCGGGGTGGAACGGATGGTTCCAGAAATTATCCTCATGGAGGAATATAATTTGGAATCGACCAAGTGGACATGGGGGCTACGGAACCATACTGGGGCACAGTATTCTGCAGTGGAATAGCATAATGCCAGAGATGATGATCGTAGTGTGGAAGCGCTCGCGCCCCATGAGGAGCTGGCCAGTCTTGCAATGATGTGATTCCTCGCACCCACCTTTGCTGCAGTTTTTATGAGATGTTCATGAAATGACAGGGTGCGATCGAGAGTAACGCCAAGATAGACTGGCTGGGCTTCATGCCGGATTCTCGTATCGGCAAGCTGCACATTAAGCTCACGCAAGGCCGAGGCATGGTGTAGATGGAAAACTGATGATACCATTTTTGCAGTGCTAGGGATTAGTCGCCATTTTTTACAGTAATCAGATATCAGAGACATGTCTTTCGTGAGTGTTTCCTCGAGGATGTCGAACTTTGATGCCTGAGTTGCACAGCAGATGTCATCAGTGTAGATGAACTTCCTTGAAGAAGTTTCTGGGAGGTCATTGATGTAAATATTAAATAGCGTAGGAGCCAGAACAGAGCCCTGGGGGAGGCCACTTGAGACAAGTCTCCATCTGCTAGACTTGTCACCCAGATGTACCCGGAATCTTCTGTTTTGGAGAAGAAACGATATAGTGTTGGCCACCCATGGAGGCAGGCATATTGAGATCTTGACCAGGAGACCACGGTGCCAGACCATGTCATAGGCTGCTGTGAGATCAACAAAGATAGCACCCGTCTTTAAATTCTTCTGGAATCCATTTTCAATGTAAGTTGAGAGAGCCAGGGCTTGTTCGCAGGTAGATCATCCTGGGCAGAAACCAGCCTGGGCGGGTGATAGGAATTTCTCTGTAAGAGGAGAAATACGTGACAGAAGCAGCCTCTCAAGGAGTTTGTAACACACGGAGAGGAGAGAAATTGGTCTATAGCTGGCGGACAGTGTTGGGTCTTTCTTTGGTTTCAAAACCGCTATAATCTACGCCAAGCCCTCTGGCAACAACTCACGGAAAGTCTGAACTTCACCCACTCAAGTAGGAAGGCCTGGAAGCTTCTTCACAGACTGGGCGCCGGTAGCCAACCCCCTCCCGTCTCCCATCCTCCCGTATCTCCAAACTCAGTGGCCAGTCACCTAACTCAAGTTGGACGTGCTAAGATTGAACCAGTCTGGAAAAGAGAAATTTCCCATGAGTGGTCATCCCACTTCCGGTTATCTTGTCCATCTCCAAAACTCTCTCCCTTTACACTGTCTGAACTCGAAGACACTTTGAAGAGGGTTAAACCGGGAACAGCTGCTGGCTATGATAACATCACCCCAGAACTCATTCTTAACCTGGGTCCCGCGGCAAAGAAGTGGCTCGCTTCATTCCTGTCCCACATCTTGGAATCTGAGTCTATGCCCAAAGTTTGGCGTCGTGCGAAGCCACCAAGTTAAAGGCTTCCATGACACCGACCTGACTTCCCTGGGCAGACAACCTCACCAATGTGTCCTTGGAACTCCACCTCCCCTGACCCTTGCCCCACTAGGGCAAGACAGAAACAGACAGAGTATGGATGCACCTGCCAATGCCTATGTGCAGCAGAGAAGCAATTACAGAAGCCAGACCTTTCACCTTCTGCACTGCCATAATTATCCTGAGTCCATACTCCCAGAGGGATAAAAAAACAGAGAAGCTGAAATTAGAGTGTACTATAAAAGGAAAGGTCTCACCCGAGTAATGAAGCTGAAGGGTTGTCATTCCACACGTGAAGTCTCTGGACACAGTCTGAGGTGAAGCATGTTGAGGTGGCAATCATTGCGTTGGTTAGGTTGTGATCGGCGGATGCAATATTATTTGGTATGGATTGGGAGAGGCATACGGGAAAGTGGGCCCTATCCAAGGGTTCCAGGACTGGGGGAAGTAGGGGCTCTATAGTGGAGATGTGAGGTTCCTGCTGTCTTAGGGTTCAAAAAGACAATCGATAGTTAATGTTATCATCACATTATTTGTTAATTGGGTTAACTTTGAAAAGTCCTTTTGTTATGGTTTGCTGTACAGTATCCAGTATCTTGTATATAGTTGTGCTTTTGGATGCTTCTAATCTACTTGGTCTAGGCTTTTGAGAGAGTCTGTATATCAAATACACAGCCTATATATTAAAAAGATTCAGTTTGTGTTTTGAAAAACTTTGAGACATACAATTGATTTTCCCCCTCTCATATTAATTAACTACTGATTTATATGTCTACATTTTGCTAGGAGTGTACATAAACACCATTCCCACCACCAAAAGACTGTGACCCATCCCTCCTACCCACTCCCACCCCCCACTGTCCCAGGAAGCTGCATGTCTACCCTTCACCACAGGGTTTTTACTTTGGTGCCCTACTTACAATTTGATCAGGTCCTGCTTTTAGTGTTTCAATTCTAGACCATAAAGAATGTCCTGCAAATAGTTAAATAGGCAAGGAAATCTCTGTTCAAGTTATTGCTAGAATGGAGGTGCCAGATTCAATCCCTGGTATCACCAAAAGCTAGAGTTTACTAGAACTATGGTCAGAAGAGGAAAAAGGAGAAGGAAAAAAGGAGAGAAAAAAAGGGGAGTAGGAAGAGGATACACAATTAACTAAACTCAGATGGGGGAGAATGTCCAGTGTATGAGGGCTCAGAGTTTCCAGGTTTTATCCCCAGCACAGCACTACAAATGCCAGAGCTGAGTAGTATTCTGGTCTCCCTTAAAAAGTAAAAAGGAAAAAAAAGTATGCCTTTAAACATTAAGAAATATAACATTTTCCAAACATACAAAAAAATTGAAGGGATTCACTACCACCAACCCTGCCTTACAAGAACTACTGAATGGAGTCCTGTAAGGAAAACAGTAAAGGAACTTTAACTCCAAAGGAGATAATCTGATGGAACTCAAACAACAACAACAAAAGGAACAAGCATATAGGAAAAGAGAGGGAAGAAAGGACAGAGTGATATAACCAGTGTTGGAACAGTGTTATATCAGAACAGAAACTCTAAAATCTCAATTTTTCTTTGACCTTCACTGGAAGCTGAATGAATACTGTTATGAAGGGTGGATCAAGAAGAAAGAAAGAAATACGGGATAACTCCATATACTGGTAGAACTCTGGAGACAGAATTAAAAATGGAGCAGACAAGACAAAACCTGGACTTGGATGGGAGTGAGTGTTTCACCAAAGTCAGGAATTCTATAAAGGGAAGGGAATAGGGGGCCTGAAGGGAGGGGGCTTGGAATCCTTGATGGGGGGTAAAAGTATAGTACAGATATTTGTTACACAAAACTGTGAAACTACACATGGAAACAGAGATGCTGTAATTCAGTATCCTACTAATAAATATAAATAAATAAATACTGTTCAAATAAGCTAAACTCAGCACCACTGGAGTTTGGGGGTGGGTGGGTACAGGTGGGTTGAAACATTAGGCAGAGCTGGGAGAAGGAGCTGGAAATCTTCCGAATGAGGTTTTGTGCACATTCCTGAGTTAGGGAATGTTCTTCTCCGTGATTACACCGAGTTCATTGAAGGAAGGCTCTCCCAACCCCCATCAGAGACCGGGAATAGAGCCGCCAGAGTGCTACCTTCCTAGATGTTCCAGTGTCAAAGAGATGGTCCTGGAGAATCTGTCCTGAATTGTACAGCAGGCAAAAGTCTGGGAAATGACCTGAATGTATTTCAAAGGGGGCAAAGTAAAAGCTCAGAACAAAGGCAGGGCAAGTGTCACTAGTCAGGGAGAAGTCTGTCTAAAGTTTCCGAACCTGAGGAAATCATTAAGGTTCTCTTAGTCAAGAAGAAGGGATGCATTGGAATGACCTTCTCGTGGTGCATCCCGTGAGTACCCATTCATTGGGGAAACTGACGATCCTTCCTAGCCGACTGAATCCACATGGATCCCAGTCACTTTCAAAGCCAGCAACAAGCAGCTCCTGACATCTTTCAACCTGACCTGTTGACTGGCTACGGAAGAAGGGCAAACGCTAGAAGAAGAAGAAGTCAAAAAGAACATGAGAATTGTTGTGCCTGTGTGTACCACAGCGATCCGGGTTGTGTACAGGAAGGCCCCATTACCACATTCCAACTTCTATTTCCATGAATTCATGTGTGTTTGTCTGTTTTACTAAGCAATATATATATAGTATACATATACATATACGTACATATACATTATAACATGCATATGTTTTTATTTTCAAAGGGTAGTTTGTCCTGCTTGCAGTAAAATGAACTTCATTTATTTTAAACATACTTCATTCTTTTTTATTTGATAGGACAGGGAGAAATTGAGTACAGACAGAGAGAAACAAGAGAGAGGAAGGGAGTGGCCCACTGAATCCACTCTCTTGTACCTTAGAGTCTGCTGGCAACAGAATCTCTGTGAAATACGTAGCCGCCCCTCAACCCCTTCAAGCACACCCCTTCCGAGCATCACGGGCCTTGCATCTCATAAGATGACATTCAATTAGTTTTGTAAAATAGGAAAGTCATCACCAGTGCTGTAGTTTAAGTAACTGAGTGCCTGAGGAAAGAAGCAGCAGAGTCATGGAAAGGGAACGCAGACCCTGAAGCTATTCTTTCACTGGTCTGGCTGAGAAAATGTTCCAGCTGAGAGGATGGTGGTCTGTTCACTTTGGCCTCTCCAGGAAAGTAGCAGGAGAGTGGACCCCCAGTGTGAGAATCAGCCTCTGTGGGGTTCACAGGATGCAGAACTAAGCTGGCTAAGACATCCATGGTTGACCTCATTTTCTACCTACTCAACAGGAAAAGTAATATACTCTGTTCTTCCAAATTAATCTTGTAAGTCATTAAAAAAATAAATCTCAGGCAAGCAGATCTTAAGAGTAATGACAAAATTAATTGGATAAGGATGAGGGAGAGAGGTCCTCAAGATGAGAAGACAGCAATGAAAGGCAATCAGCCAGACGCAGCAGTGTATGTGTTTCTGCCTCTAGCTTGGCATCATGGCAGTTAACACATAAAACACTTTTTCACCCATCAGTTAATTAATTCTCACTACATCCTCCTCAGAGATAACCACCACCCCTAATCTTTTCCACCTGACCATGTGTAAATACAGCTAGGTGTTTAAACTATACTATTCAAATGCATAGACGTGTGAGTTGAATTAGATATAAGAAGTCTGATTTCCACTGTGGAATGTTATCTGAAATTAGACTTTTCCAAAACTAATTTTTTTTATCCTAAAGGTAAAAATCACACAGACATAACCTCAAACCACATTTTAATAAAGAAGTTGCTTAACAATCAAGTAGGACTTATGCTGGGTATAGTATTATTCTTTCTTTTTCTTTTCTTTTTCTTTCTCTGTGACTTTCATCCTCTCTTGTCAACTCTTTCTCTGTGTGTGTCTTTCTTTCCTCTTTCTTTCCTTTTTCCTTTCTTTCTTTCTTCCCTTCTTCCTATTCTGTGTCTTTCTCTTTTTCCTACTTTCTTCCAGCCAGACCACTGCTCAGTTTTGGCTTGCAGTAATGCAGGGGATTGAACCTGGGACTTTGGAGCCATAGGCATGAAAGGTTTTTTCCATAACCATAATGCTCTCTCCTCCACCCTAGAAATAGCATTATAATAGTATTGATGTCTGCATTCCGCTTCTTTATGAAGATGAATCAGTTCCTTGTCAATGTAAAACAGCATCTAAACCCACTGTTCTCTTGTTTTCTCCAAGAACATCAGCGAAGCATTCAAACAGTAATTGTCTCATCATTAGATGGGTGTATGTGCAGATTCAGAACAGATCCATGAGATGTGGTTTGAGACCTGAGGGTCAAGACTTCAAGCTTTTGGACATTTTGTTCAGAAATTTATTGTCATAAAACAATAGCTAAAAAAAACTCTTATTGTTTGTATCCAGGTAGAGCAGAAAGCAAGTCTGAGGACATGTGGTCATCTGAGGAATCATCTGGGGGAGAGCACAGAATAAGAAGTTGGTGAAAGGCTCAGCAAAAGAAAGTGTGCTTGACAGAAAGAATAACAGCCGACTCTGGGTTGACTGTACCAGGCACTACTTGAAGAGTTCCATGCATTTTCTCATTTAATCCTCCAAACCGTGTTTTACTGTTTCCTTTATGGTGGCAAGACTGATCTTCAAATCTGTTACATTAGCCTTGCTAAATCCCAAAGGAAGCTTGCAGTTTATTTTGTCAATCATGAAATTAAATTCTTCCTTAAAGTATTTAATGTTTATTTTAGAAAAAACCAAAATAAAACAAACATGAAAACATGAAACAAACATGAAACATGAAAACATGAAACAAACATGAAAACATGAAACAAACATGAAAATATTTTTTTAAAAAAATAGCTACAGGGCCGGGCGATTGTATACCCAGTTAAACACATATAGTATGAAGCATAAGTACCCACTCAAGGATCCTGGTTTGAGCCCTCAGCTCTCCATCTGCAGGGGGGTTGCTTCACAAGCAGTGAAGCAGGTCTGCAGGTGTCTATCTTCTCTCTCCTCTCTATCTCCTGCACCTCTCTCAATTTCTCTCTGTCCTATCCAATAAAAATGGAAAAACTAGTCCCCAGAAGTAATGGATTCATAGTGCCGGCACCAAGCCCCAGCGATAACCCTGGATGCAAAAATAAAATATTAAAATAAAATCTAATTTCTGTTAAAATTGAACACTGATACACTTTATATTTTTGATAAGAAAAATAAATAAATTGTGTTCTTGCAAAAAAATAATAAAATAAAATTCATGACTCTGTTAACCTATGACTCTTGGGACAAGAAAAATCAGCCTTTCCTAATTTGCTAAACATAGGAAGTTGTATAAATAGTGTGAGGGTATCAAACTCTTCTTATTGAGGTGACTGAATATTGTTTCTATTTTAAGTTTCATAACTGTTATGTTAAAGAATACTAAATCTTTAGAGAAGTATATATTGACTATTCAAAACATAGACACCTAAAAATATGTCCTAATAGTGTATCCCCAAGCCTTCTACTAACTCGACTTAATTTTCACTACTGTCTTTTATCAGAGTAGATAATCACTACTAGTAGTTCTTTGTACATTCAGAAAGTTTCCTTTTGTGTAGTCACTGTTGACTGTGATTTAATAAATGCTTCTCTGCTTATAAAGATGGAATAAAAAAGGAAGGAATAAAGCATATTTCAAGAGAAGCAAATTCTAATGGAAAATGAGACATCTGTTTATAAAACTGAATACTATTTCTTTACTTTTCTCCTATTAAAAAAAAGTTAATAAAAGTTTTATAATTCTATTTCCCAGTCTCACATGTTTTCCACTGGGCTGCTGTGCCCTCCCACATCCCACATGTTTTAACAAGTGATTCAATAGAGAAATGACCACATTTGTCCCCAACAGATAGAGAATGACAGATAATTACAAGTCATACATGAAGGGTAATCTGTTTTGTAGCTGACAATCAAGCAGAAAAGAGACTTGCCATTTTTCTTTCTGCTCCAGCATATGCTAGTGCTAATTAACTAGATGGTGAGACTTTAGCCAAGCCAAAAAGTCCTTTGAGAAATAATCTCAAATTAGACTTCTAATTTTTTCACGTTTACTAGTAACAGGTCACAACTACAGAAGAAAATAAATTATTGGCAGCTAACAGTAATACTAATAAGCAGCTTATTTTTTTTTCATTTTATCTTCTCGAGGACAGAAAGAAATTGAGAGGGGAGGGGTAGATAGAGAGGGGGTAGAAATATGGCTACCTGCCAACTTGCTTCACCACTCACCAAGGATCCCTGCTTCAGGTAGGGTGTGGGGACTCGAACCTGGTTCCTTTAGCATAGTGCCGTGCGTGCTTAACCAGGTGCTCCATTGCTCAGCCCCCTAATAAACAGATTCTTTAAAACCTGAAGGAAGTAGGGCACTTTTAATGTCATTTGCAGCAATGTTTCATTAAGCATTTATCTGATGGCCTGTATTTCTTTAAGCTTCAGGCTTCAAACATATATTGTCCCTGATTTGCAAAGAGTTATAGTTGAGATGAGTGTGTGAAAATAAAAATAAAATGACATCAGTGCCAAGGTCTAATCACTACTTGTCAAAATTCAGATGTGCTCTGAGGTCGGCAGTGGCCTACCCCATAGAGCTCAGACATCATCATGTGCAATGAGGACAGGGGTATGAGCCCCTGCGCCCACTGGTAGCAGGGGAAGATTCACGAGCAGTGGAGCAGTGCTGCACTGCACTGCACTGCACTGCACTGCACTGCACTGCACTCTTTTCTCCATTTCTCTCCTGCCTTATTGCTAAGAATTACAACAGACTCCATGAACATGTGCACAAATTTCTTATTTTTTATTATAAAGATGTAAAGTTGAGAGGGAGTAATACTTAAAGTGCAGAGACAATGTCTAGGAGATCTAGTCTACCCATCTCTTTCATAAATTCTCTTGTTTCTTTATTGATTCTCTGCTTAGTTGCTCTGTATAAGTGTGAGAATGGGGTGTTGAAGTCTCCTGCTATTACTGTATTTTTTATTGTTGTTCTTATTAATGTTGTTATTATACATGTCATCGTTGTTGGATAGGACAGAGAGAAGTGGAGAGAGGAGGAGAAGATAGAGAGGGAGAGAGAAAGAGAGACAACTGCAGACCTGCTTCACCACCTGTGGAGCGACTCCCCTGCAGGTGGGGAGCCAGAGGCTCAAACAGGGATCTTTTCGCTGGTCCTTGTGCTTTGTACCGTGTGAGCTTAACCCTCTGCACTACCACCGACTCCTAAAATCTCCTACTTTTACTGTATTAAATTGATGTACTATAGCTCTTTCAGTAAGTGTTTGATGTGTTTAGACAGGCTCTCATTGGGTGCACAGATGTTAATAATTGTTAAATCTTCTTGGTTTGTTCTGCTTTATATCTTAACTCTTTTTCAGCCACCAGGTCCCAGATGCTACCATGATGCCAACCGGAATTCCCTGGGCAGACAACACCACCATGTGTCCTGGAGCCCCGTTTCCCCAGAGCCCTGCCCCACTAGGGAAAGAGAGAGACAGGCTGGGAGTATGGATCGACCTGTCAATGCCCATGTTAGAAGTTTCAGACTTCCTCTCTCTGGACCGCCCCTAACTGTAGCATAACTTTGGTCATGGGAAACAGCAGAACTACAGCTCAATGTCAGACATTTCATCTCATACCAATATCTCATCTCATACCCGGCTCTCATTTACAGTGTTGTTCCTGCAGTGACTTGAGTGGACTAGGATTTTTTTTGTCTATATATTTCATCTTTATTATATACCTCATAATATGATTTGTTTTCTCTATTTTTAACATTTTATTTATGTGTTTTCAGATAGAGAATATGAGAGTAGAGGGAAAGATAGACAGGGATAAAAAGTAGATGGACTCCCAAAGCCTTGCTTCACCATTCATGAAGCTTCCCTGCTACAGGCAGGGACTTTGACTTGAACCTGGGTCCTTGGGCATTGTAACTTACGCACTCTACCTAAAGCGCACCATCACTCAGCCCCTATTTTCTCTATTTCATATTATAGTGTAGTATACTACTGAATAAACATTTTTAATTTATGTTTCTGTAGTTATTAATCTGGATATGACAGAGAGAAATAAACAGCTGAGGTGTGGAGGGGAAAGAGAGAGGGAGAAACAGAGTGTCACCTCCAGGTCTCCTTCACCACTGGACAAACAATCTGCCAGCAGGTGAGGACACTGAGAAGTCTCTGAAATGACAACATCATCTTCAAGATGCAACAGCCACAGTTCACTAAATACAGAGTCTCATGTGTACAAGCAGAAGACCGCACAGACCCATGAACCAAGAAGTAGAAGCAGGTTTCATTCCATCCCAGTGGATCCCCCAGGGGTTTTGTGCTTCTCAACTCTGTCGAAACCTGGATTTTTCTTGGTTAGAGTTCATACACCAAACACAGAACCCACTTTTTAAGGAACACCAGAAGATTCCCATTGTATTGCAACCTCCTATCACCACCAGGTAACGATGGATTCCCTGTGCCCAGATTAAAAATAAATAAAGTATCTATTTATAGGTTTGAATAACACTTAACAGCAGAAGGAACTAGAAAGTGACTACGTGGGAGGAAAAAATTGTGTGTAAGACACATGCCATGCTATCTGGATACATCTTGATGCATTTGTACAATTTTACCTATAGATACAAAAAGTCAGTGACTCAAACACAGGAAATTAGCAGCTAACAAAGACTCAGATCTCTCAGGAATAACAATTTGCATTTGTTACCATGAAAGCTAGTGATATCAGCAAAAGTGACAGCTGATGGCATCAGGAATTTATCCATGAATGTAGATAAAGGTAGTAATGGTAGGCAGCAATGAGTGCCAGCTTCAGCCTTAAGATCAACAAAAGACAGTGATGCTATTGTTTATGGGATGGACTTTTTTTCTTTACAAGAGTAAGATTTTACAATCGTGTTAGAGCTCCCAGGGGGGACTGGCTGAGAGCTGCAGTAAATCTGAGGATTGTGTGTCCTAATCTTCTTTCACAAACATCACACCTGCATCACAACTTGAACATTTTCCCTGTTCTCTGTCCCATTTATCTTAACACTACATAGCCTCTTAATCATTCCACATTAATCTTGGCATACAATGGTTAAAGCCAAAGATAGTTTCTACAAATGGCCAAGTCATGGAGAAAGATTCAAGAGACAGATATGAAGATCACCAAATCTATTTCTACTTCTTTCTTTTAACAAATGCAAATAAAATTCCTTGAAAAGATAAAAGTGAGGTTTCAGGCTTCCATATGCCCATTTGAACACATTTTTCCAGACTCAAAGATCTGGGTTCAAACATTTGGTCCCCACTTGCAAGGGGGAAGCTTCACAGTCTGTAAGCAGTACTGCATGTGTCTCTATCCTACCTTCTCAATTTCTCTCTGTCCTATAAAAGATAAAGAAATGGGAGGAAGGAAAGAAGGAGGGAAGAGAGAGAAGAACAGAGGGAAAGGAAAGAAAGAAGGAAAGAAGGAAGGAAGGAAGGAAGGAAGGAAGGAAGGAAGGAAGGAAGGAAGGGAGGGAGAAAGGAAGGGGGAGGGAGTTAGGTAAGGAAGGAAGTAGGAAAGAAGGGAGGGAAAAGAAAGAAAAAGAGAAAGAAAGAAGGAAGAAAAGAAAGAAAGAAAGGAAGGAAGGAAGGAAGGAAGGAAGGAAGGAAGGAAGGAAGGGAGGGGGAGTCGGGCGGTAGCACAGCAGGTCAAGCGTATGTGGCACAAAGAGCAAGGATAGGTATAAGGATCCCAGTTTGAGCCCCCAGCTCCCCACCTGCAGGGGAGTCGCTTCACAGGTGGTGAAGCAGGTCTGCAGGTGTCTCTCTTTCTCTCCCCCTCTTTATCTTCCCCTCCTCTCTCCATTTTTCTCTGTCTTATGCAACAATGATGACATCAATAACAACAGCAACTACAATAACAATTAAAAAAAAAGAAAGGAAGGAAGAAAGAATGAATGAAAGGAAGGAAGAAAGAAAGGAAGGAAGGAAGGAAGGAAGGAAGGAAGGAAGGAAGGAAGGAAGGAAGGAAGAGGAAGGAAGTAAAGAAGAAAGGAAATAAATAGTGGATTCCACATAAAGACACTGAACCCAAGTGATAACAGCAGTGGCAATAAAAAAAATTGAGGTCTCATCTTTAATAGTGACTTCCCAGTAAGGAAGTATCAACCTGGGTATGGGGGATTTTTTTTTCTTTAACTGCATTATGACTATTTTCCCTTAAGGGACATTTTAATAAATGGCAATGATTTAGGTGTAGACATTTAAGATTATTGGTCTTATTTTTACAAGCAATCAGAAATAATTTTATGCTTGTGGCTATAACCTAGCCCCATGAATATTATGAATCCTCCAATTAAGATAAAGACATTGAGTCAATAAAAATCAGATCCTCTTCCCCTGGCAGAGTCTCAGTTTAACAGGGACAATAAAAGATGAACAGTAGAAAGCAGACAGAGCATATGCGTGTCTGTTAAAAGAACTGGTCACTCTCCTTTGTCATGTGTTCCAGCCTGGTGCCCCCTTCATTGCAGGAAACTCTGGAGTTAGGGTATCTTTCCCCTTCTCTCTGCCTATCTGTCTCCCTCTCTCTCTGAAAATGTTAGCCCAGAGCACTGAACCTACAGAGGTAATAAAATAAAATATGATTAAGTTAAAAAAAATAAACTCATAGTATCAACAGTGACCAGAAAACTCTAGGACCTCAGGGGACTAGAAGAATCAAGCAGCTGAATTCTGTTCTTTTCTGGAGATCTGGGTGATTTTTTTTTCTAAATACCAATATGAGATCAACAAGCTGTCAAAAACACCTTCATCAAGGCACTGGAGCCAGAATGAAGGAGGCTTGAAGCTCCAGAGGCATCATCTCTGTTGAACATGCCAGCTCCCCTGATTAGCATTCACCTATTTCCCCAGAATTCTGCAAGAAGGCTCTTCCCTATCCCACCCATCACCACCCCTCCATAAATAAAATAATAATTAAAAAAAGATTGACTGCCTTCTCCAAAGGTAAAAGGTAAAATGTCTACTTACTTCATTCTTTACCTAAAAACTTTGTATAGTTTATTATTTTTTATTTTTAAAGACAGAAAGTGGAAAGAAGGGAAGGGGGAAGAAACCACATAACAAAGCTTCTTTCAA
The DNA here is from genome assembly GCF_950295315.1 of Erinaceus europaeus. Lineage (NCBI taxonomy): Eukaryota > Metazoa > Chordata > Mammalia > Eulipotyphla > Erinaceidae > Erinaceus > Erinaceus europaeus. The sequence continues at coordinate 16,911,736 of NC_080166.1, read as the reverse complement.
TATGGTGAATGCTAGATTCGAATCTGGGTCATGCGTACGGTGAAGCTCTAGACTACTCATAAGCTATATTTCTGACACTCTCTAATTTTCCTGGAATTCCTTCTCAGCTCTTCTCAGTCCAGTTGCAAGGATACTTTACTATCTGTCTATCTAGCATTTGTCTATCTGTCTATCTATCTATCTACCATCTGTATGTCTATCATCTATCAGCTGTATTTCTTTCTCCCTCCCTTTTCCCTCTTTATCCATGAGACCTCACTACCATCATGAAGAGGAAAGATAATGAAGGATATCCATTGTCTCTAAATGAAACAATCTCAGAAGAAGACAATCAAGGTCAAGCTTGTTTCTAAAGGAGTTATGGTGAGAGGATGTAATAAGCAATGGAGTAGAAGGGTAAGTCTTCAGCTAAATACACAGCTTGGTAGTTTAGTTGATTTTCTTGGTTGTGATTCAAACTTAATTACATTCCACTATGAAGAATTCACATGACAGAAACAGAAGGATCACTATAGCTAAACATGAAATCATATTTGCTAGTATTACATCCATATTCAACCTGATCCATAGACTCCTAGACCAGGCAAATAACTCATCTTGGTCCAAGAGTAGAAGAAAGAGGAATAGGTAACCATCTTTTTCTTCTCAATCCACAATGTCTTAGAAGCTCCATCTTGGGAGTCGGGCAGAAGCATAAGGACCAGCATAAGGATCTGGGTTCGAGCCCCGGCTCCCCACCTGCAGGGGAGTCGCTTCACAGGTGGTGAAGCAGGTCTGCAGGTGTCTGTCTTTCCCTCCTCCTCTCTGTCTTCCCCTCCTCTCTCCATTTCTCTCTGTCCTATCCAACAACGATGACATTAACAATAGCTACAACAACAACAACAACAAAAAGGGCAACAAAAGGGAAACAAATAAAGAAATATAAAAAAGTAATAAAAAATGAAACTTTTGGTCATGAAGATCCAGATATAGTCTGAATTTAGACTAGCTGGACTTGCATTTCAGAAGCTTAGTCTTTAAGTAACTCTCTTCCACTGACTGAATGAAACTTAAGCTCCATTGCATTTTACTTCTGTGGAATACAAGGGGAGCAATTACAACTTTAGTGTCAATTAATTTTACTTTTATATGCATTGCAAGGTCGTATGTATCTGTCACCTTTACAGTCCATCTAGAAAGTTGTTAGATAAAATTAACACTGTATCAGAACCTTAGAAAACGTGTAAGATTTTAATGGATGTGTTCATATCCTCTTCAGAGGAGAGGATATGAACAGATTGAGAGAGAAGAAAGCTACCACTGGACCATTTACAAAAGAGATATGATTGGTGTAATAATGGCATAGGCTATCTTAACTAGAGTTTCTTCTCTGCAAAATTGGAAGGAGGTTATCCAGATGATGGATATAGATTGTAAAGAGCACATTTATCAGGAGGAGAGATGGACAGAGGTCAGTACGAGTGACACAGCTGTTTCCCTGAGAAAGGAGCCTTGACCTTTAATGGCAGGTTGGGTTATATGGGGATTTGGACTGATTTGACTCCTTTGAACTTCTCTCCCCCAGCTACTGATTTTAGACACGTTAGGCAGGCTGTGGAAAAGTATATTTGAAGTCTTGTGGTAAATGTCATTTCTACTTCTGCAAACGCAATTGCCTTGATAATCATATATATTCTTATATATGTAGCATATATAAGATTATATAGATTTACTTATATACTTCTATAGAGGTATATATATTTATATATACCTTATATAAGTATATATAAGGTATAATATATACCTTATATATACTTACATAAGATTATATAGATTTACTTATATACTTCTATAGAGGTATATGGAGAATCTTAGGGGATCAAAGGGATGTTTGCAAGATGAATATTCATGAAAATTTCTACCTTCTGGATGTTCCTGCTGGCTCCCAGATGTTGATGTCACTGGCTGCCTTAGCAAGTGTCCTTACTACCACAGTTGTCACCCAACACAGGATTGCTTTAATGAGAAAAGGGTACCTGGAGGTGATGTTTCTTAAAGGGTTATACACGACTTCTTTACTGAGAGCTCTTAATAAAATTTATCTTCTATGTATTTAAGAACATGGCCTTCTTATTCCCCTATCTGCCTAGTTCACTTGCCTCAGTCAAGATACATATTTCGTGAATTTGCAAAATAGATTTTAATCATATACAATCTTACTGAACTTCATCAAAAGTTCACAACTAAGGTAGATAATGAAATTTCTGCCTGTAAAATAAGCAAGTAGGGCCAGCAGATAGCTCAGCCACAGACTACAAAGTGTGCCACTGACAAGTGCAGGACCCGGGTTCAAGCATGGCTCCTGCCACACTAAAAGAAGCTTTGGTGCATACTCTCTTTTATTCTCTCTCTCTCTCTGCCTCTTCATAAAATAATAATAGCAATAAACAATAAAAATAAAGCAACAGGAACTATAAGAAGTGGTGAGCTGAAGACCAGACAATTAGAAGGTAAAAGGCTTGAGATAAATTCCCAACTCAAACAGGTACATCCTGTTTGAGAAGGTACATTTTCTTCTCCAGAAAATGCGTAGGAAATGGGGCTGGATACTGGAACACCCAGTTAAGCACACATATCGCCAAGAGCAAGGACCTGGGTTCGAACCCTGGCTCTCCACCTGCAAGGAGAAAAATTCATGTGCAGCAAAACACATCTGCGGGTGTCTGTCTATCTTTCTCTCCCTCTCTCTATCCCCCCTCAACTTATTTCTGCCCTATCTAATAAAAAATTAGAAAAAAAACAAAGATAAAAATGGCTATCAGGAGTGATACATTCATAGCATTGGCTCCAAGCCACCTGGTAGCAATAAAAAATAAAAGAAGGAAGGAAGGAAGGAAGGAAGGAAGGAAGGAAGGAAGGAAGGAAGGAAGGAAGATAGGGTATAAACTCAGAAAGCAGATTCAGTGATACAGAAATCCTCCGTTGCTAGTTAATTGTGGTACATCTTATTCGCAGGCAAAGAACAACCCAATTTTTTAGTGTTTCAGGTCAAGAATGATGAACAATTGGTATGTGATTCTAACACAATATTGGTGCTAAGAAAGAAATATTTATTAATTAATCCAAAGATTAAACTAAGCAAGCCCATGGTACCATGTAGACATGGGGGGAGGTGGGGTTCATGTCCAAACCCAGCCTCCTTGCTTTGTGTTTTTCCTCCACTGCATAATCTTCTTGGTCCAAACAGGTGGGAAGACCTGCCTTTCCAGTTTGCCAGGTTGCCATTGCTGTTCAGCCAGAATGTCTCTGCTATTGAGGTGCAAGGGACCGTCTAGGCTGACTTGTAAATGTCTGTATTCTCATACTGCTGGTGACTAGCTTATAATCGTTGTTTCTGACAGTTTTTTCTTCTTTAAAATGTAGAGGTAACCGAAGGGAAAACAAAGAGCAGAACTTGGACTGGTGCTGATGTAATGCAACAAAGTAAAAGACTCGGGGTGGGGTGGGGTGGAAGGTTCAGGTCCTGGAACAGGATGCCAGAGGAGGACTTAGTGGGGGCTGACTTATTATGTGGAAAACTGGGAAGTGTTATGCATGTACAAACTATTGTATTTTACTGTAACTGTAAACCATCAATCCCCCAATAAAGACATTTTAAAAAATGTAGAGGTAGAAATCAAAGTCTTTATTGCTAGCAGTGGTGGGAATGGACCATTAGTTTGGATAGTTTTCCCTGCACATAACCCAGGTTCAACTCCTAACTCCAGTGCTGTGGTCTCCCTCTCTCTCTCTCTCTCTTTCTCTCTCTCTCTCTCCCTCTCTCATTATGGCTCTTTCTGGAAAAAAAATAATAATCCATGGTAATATGACCAAAGGAAAATAAAGTAAATGATGAAGTGATAAATTCTATGCTGAGTGTTTTTAAAGCACAATTAAATATATATTTTTTAAAAATAAATGAAGGGGGATGGGTGGGGTTGCACCTGATTGAGCACACATATAACCACGTACAAGAACCTAGGTTCAAGCCCCTACTCCCCACCTACAGGGAGGAAGCTTTCAAGTGCTGAAAATGTCTGCAGGTATCTATCTTTCTCCCTCTTCTTTCCTTTCAATTTGTCTCTATCCTATCTCATAAAAAAGGAAGGGAAAGCGGGCAAATTAAAGGGGTGGGGGGAAATGGCCACTGGGGCAATAGGTTTGTAATGCTAGCATCAAGCCCCAGCAACAACTCTAGTGGGCATTAAAAAATTTGTGAAGGTGGGGATGGAATGGTAGTCACCTGGGCCGTGTGCCTACTTCATCCAATGTACAACACAGGTTCATGCCCAGCCTCCTCGGCCCTGAAGGAAGTATCAGTGTTACCAGTGTCACCATGTCTTTCCCTTTACGTCTGTTATTCTGGCTCTTTCTGAACCACGAGCTGTAAATTCGTGGTGACAACACAAAAATAAAATAAAAGATGAAAGGAAATATTGCATGCTGTGTGATTTCTTAAACTACAATTAAACATTAAAAAAAAAACAGAAGTAAAGTTAAATCATGGTAGCATAGTGCACATTGATTAAAATCTATATCCCAGATTGTAATGCAGTGGATAGAGCATTGGACTCCAAAGCACAAAGTCTTGAGTTTAAGCCTTATGTTTTACAGGGAAGAGTGATATTCTCTCTCTCTCTCTCTCTCTCTCTCTCTCTCTGTGTCTCTCTCTGTCTCTCTCTCTTTCTCCCTCCTTCCCTCTCTCTTTCCTCCTCTCTCTCAGTAGTAAATAAGTCAGTCTTTTTTTCTAAAATGAATAAGCCAGGTAGGAAAGTAGCAAACTTCTTATTCTGGAAAAATTAATGAGAGTGGAAAAATAATGAAAGACAATCTAGAGGAGGGGCTGAAGGAACAGAGACTGACACCCCCATGGGACTCCGGAGAGCATCAGATGAGAGCCTCAAACATGAGGAGGTAGACAGGGTTCCAGGCAGAGGTTAACAGCCTCTGTGCCCACTCATCTGTCAGTCAAGCCTTCTGCTCTCTTGTTTGCTTTATTGCTTTTTCTCTTTTTCTACTTCTTCTCCCTGTACCCTGAGCCTAAAAGCGGGTGTGATGGATGCTTTTGTCATATTGTGAGCTGATAACTGTCACTTACCCCCTTCTGTCGCCATTCCAATTTCCTTTAGGAGGTCTAGCTCAGTTCTGACTGAGTTCAACGAGAGCCTTTCTTGTCAAACTGAGGAGAAAAAGAGGGAAGAAGAAATATGGATTTGTGGCTCAAGTTTAAATGAAGAGGTAACACTTTCCCTGGAAATATTAAATTAGAGACTGTGATTCAGACTTCTACTTAACTCAGGCTTCTCTATAAAAAATGTAGGGCTTGGAAGAAATGTATAATCTCAGCATTTACCAAAAACATTCAGGGACAATACAATATATTTCACAGGACGCCAAGCATCACTTGTGTGCCTGGCTTCTATACAGTAGAACTGTGTGAGTTGAGGGAAGAGACATTCATAAAGCATGTCTGAGGGAGTTGGGCGGTAGTGCAGCTGGTTAATTGCACATGGCACGAAGCACAATGACCGGCTTCTGGATCCTGGTTCGAGCCCCCATCTCTCCAGCTACAGTGGAGTTGTTTCACAAGCCAAGTGGTAAAGCAGGTCTGCAGGTGTTTATCTTTCTTTTCCCCCTCTGTCTTCCCCTCCTCTCTCCGTTTCTCTCTGTCCTATCCACAACAACGACATCAATAACAACAATAATAGCTACAACAATAAAACAACAAGAGCAACAAAAGGGGATTTTTAAAAAGCATGTTTGAGCAATCACCATGCAGCAGTGAACACAATGGAGGTACAACTGACAAGAGCAACTCTAGGGCAGGTCTTGGAGGGAGATCAGTTTGATCTTGAGACCACAGGGTCCCGGAAGTGACGCACCTGGGCAAACGCACGCAGTACTAAGCACAAGGACCCAAGTAAGGATCTGGTTTCAAGCAACCCATTCCCTACTTGGGGGAGGAGGGGGAGGGAAGCTTCACTGCTTTACAAACAGCAAAGTAGGTCTGCAGGTACTTTCTCTCTCCTTCTCTACCTCCTTCTCCTCTTTCTATTTCTCTCTGTCCTGATCAATAAAATGGCCACCAGGAGCAGTGGATTTCTAGGGCCCTCACCAAGCCCCATTGGTAACCATTGAGGCAGAGAGAGAGAGAGAGAGAGAGAGAGAGAGAGAGAGAGAAAATACAAGGAAAAGTTGATAGCCAATATCAAACTGTAGCAATGGGAAAGACTAAGATGAGTTTGATTCTCCACCTAAGATATGCTGGTAGCAAACTAATGGAAATGATGTTCAGTCTAGGTGCTGTAGTCATGTCTGTGAAAATTCAACAAAAGCCAAAGCTATGTGGACAGGCAGCCCAGCACAGTCATCCAGGGAAGCCTGCATTAAAACTGTGGCAGATCCTGTTACCTCAGGGAAATGTCAGCTTCCAAGTGACCATGGCAGAAGATGCCATTCCTTCACAAGGGTCGCTTCAAATCAAAGGGGTGAATTCAGAAGGTTCAGAGAATTTGTTTGGGTAAATTTCAGTGTTGCCATCTTCTCTCTGTTGGACAAAATGAGACTGTAACCCTCAGTTAAAGAAAAAAAAATTCCCAATGAGATTACCTATTTTTTTGTCCCCAAACTCATTCTGTTTTCTAGAAGTTTATAGATTTTTAAATATTTTACTTATTTATTATTAGATAGAGACAGAGAAATTGAGAGAGGAGCGGGGAGAGAAGGGAGAGAGAGGGACACCTGCATCCCTGATTCACCACTAGTGATGCTTTCTCCCTACAGGTGGGGGCCGGAGGCTTGAACCTGGGTCCTTGTGCACTGCGATGTGTGTGCTTAACCAGGTGCACCATCACCATTTTTCTTTTTTTATATTTATTTATTTCCCTTTTGTTGCCCATATTATTTTTCATTGTTGTAGTTATTATTGTTGTTATTGATGTCATCATTAGATAGGACAGAGAGAAATGGAGAGAGGAAGGGAAGACAGAGAAGGGGAGAGAAAGATAGACACCTGTACGTCTGCTTCACCGCCTGTGAAGTGACTCCCCTGCAGGTGGGGAGCCGGGGGCTCAAACCAGGATCCTTATGCTGGTCCTTGAGCTTAGCACCACCTGTGCTTAACCTGCTGCACTACCGCCCAACTCCCGCCGTTTATAGGTCTTTAACTCAGTGTGGACAAAAAACACTCATATGGATGTTGAGTTCTTAGAGAGGAATGAAACCTTTGCTACAAGGTTTTCTTTGGCCCTTCTCTCTCCTTATATTATTCAGGGCTAAAGAGATCTTCTAAAACTCCGGGCAACAATTTTACTGCCACTACCGTTTACAAAGTTCACGAGAGGCTGCAGTGGTAAATGTCATTGTCATTAGAATAACATCAAAAGTTACAGGACACACAGAAGGAGATAAGGCTCAAGAGTCATTTACTACCTTCTAATATTTTCCCCCTGAGACTCTAGGGACAGAACACCTCACAGGCAAAGCGAATGGAAGAGACATCGGAGACAACCCTCGTGGACAGACAGCTGCCTCAGCAGCAGGAATCCAACTGAGCCCAAGCCTTGTCTCAGCTCAAACAATAAAAGTTGCCAGATTCTCACCATTTCCCCCTGGAAACACACCCTTATGACAAACAATGACTTCAGAGACAGTGTTCTCTGTTTTGAAGACAAAAAGCCATGGAAGGTCAAAGAAAAGATATGAGTATATACCTGTGAATGTGCACTGTACACTGAAAAGGGTCCCTGACACATTTTAAACCATGTTAAAATCTCACCTAAGTTTGGTTTCCTCTTTCTATTTTTTTTAACCAGAGCACCATTAAGTTTTGGTTGCTGGTGGTACCTAGAATCAACACTGGAACTTTAGTAAAAATAATAAAAATAAACATTTGGGGGTCAGGCCGTAGCATAGTCGGTTAAGCGCACAGGGTACGAAGCACAAGGACCGGTGTAAGGATCCCAGTTCAAGCCCCCAGCTCCCCATCTGCAAGGGAGTTGCTTCACAGGCAGTGAATCAGCAGGTCTACAGGTGTCTATCTTTCTCTCCCCCTCTCTGACTTCCCCTTCTCTCTCCATGTTTCTGTCTTACCCAGCAATGACGACATCAATAACTACAACAAATAATAAAACAACAAATGCAACAAAAGAAAAAAAAAACACTTGTTGAGCTTTTAGGGTGGGGTTGATGAGAGACACCTGCAGCCCTGCTGACCACTTGTGAAGCTTTCCTCTAGCAGGTGGGGGACCAGGGGCTTGAACCCAGGTCCTTGCACACTGTGGTGTATATGCTCAACTGACTGCCTAGCCCCAATAGTTGAAGGTCTTTAAAAGCAAAAGCTGAGATTTTTTTCCCCAGATATTTTTTCTATCTTAGGAGTCTTAAGGTAGGCACCCTGCCTAAGTTTCCCACCAAGTTTTGCCCTCAGAATGGCGACATCAGTCCTCACCTGGGTTTCTGAACTGCCACACAGATTCAAACCAGCCAGCTCCCACTAATCCACAGTATGAGTAACTCACTAAGGCCCATCTTCTGAGTATGGCATGTGTGTGTAGTGTCTGTGCTATATGATAGTGGTGCATGTGTGTAGTGTGATCCATTCTAGTGGTGCATGTGTGTAGTGTGATCCATTCTGGCTTTACGTTCATGAGTCAGCATAACTCCTGTTGGCCTATTTCTCAGGAACACAATGAATGACACATTACTTTTTCTGTTTCTCTGATCTAAATTCTTCATAACAGTCATCAGCAGAAGCTAAAATACATATTTACTCACCTGTTAACTTTCCTTTTTTTTCCTTTTTGATAGAGACAGAGAGAAACTAAGGGGAAAGAGGGAGATGAGAGAGATAGAGAGAGAGAGAGACAGAGACCTGTAGCACTGCTTCACTGCTCATGAAGATTCCCTCTCCCCCTGCAGGTGGGGACTGGGGATTGAACCAGTGTCCTTGTGTACTGTGATACATGCATTCTGCCTGGTGCACCACTGCCCAGAAACTGGCTTATTTATTTCGTCCTAATACCAAGAACAGGGTTTGGGGCCTAGCCAGATGTTGGGAACATGCGTAAGCCTGATAGAGCTTAGGGAGAACCACTCCCATCTTTGGATGGAGGTCTGAGAAGATAACCTCTTGGTCAGTCTCTCTCAACCGAGGTGAGCATAAGGGGGGAAACTCAGACTTGGTTCTTTCCTTCTTGACTCTCAGGCCCACAGATACCCCAGTACTTCCCTCCATTAACTAACTGCAGGCCACATGGCCGCAGATTCACTCATTCAAAGTCACCTTCTGATCACAGTAGAACACACCTTATCACACACTTCATCACACACCTCAGACCCCAGACAAGAGAAATGCCAAACTATATGGCCTTTTGATATTCATCTTCTTTCTGTCTCACCCTACGGGTTTAACCCCTATGCTTCTCTCAAATACCTTTGGATAATTAAGTTGCTTGTGTCATGGAAAATAACTGTCTTGTATCTCATCAATTCCTGTCATACCAGCCCCCTACCTTAGGGGCATGCTGACTGTTAAGAAACCTGTAATTTCTGTCATATTTCAACAATAATTACCTCCATTGCTTTTCTATTTAACTCATATCAATTTTGCTAATAAACGGATTCTAGGATTCTGGGACTCTAGGACTCAGATTCTAGATTCACACTAAGAGTCCCCTGGTGTCTTTTACTTCGTGTCCTGTCGTGAGCGAGAAAGCACCAGCCCGTTACCTTTCCCCTGGAGACCACCCTGCCGGAGAGGGAGAGAGTTACCCCGAAGCCAGACGGTGCTCAGCAACACTGCTGGGATGCTAGGTGGTGCGCTGCTCTTGCACCTGCTGCTGTAATGCACTGACGACTCCTAGCTAGCCTTGAGGTGGAGGCTACATTCCGCTCCATTTTTCAGCTGCTAATGTTTGATCATATGGAAGCAAAGGGACTCCCTAGAGGTCACACAGCTGACACAAGACAAATTGGTCATGGAAGCATCTAGATGCCACGTTGACTATCAAACCCCACATTCTGAACTTCTGGATGTCATTTCATGAAATTATCATCTATCTTTAGTTACTTTTATTTATTTATTTAGGATGAAAACAGAAAGAAGTTGGGAATTGAGTGGTGGCTTGAGCCCCACCTGCAGGGGGTCCAATTCACAAGCAGTAAAGCAGGTCTGCAGGTGTCTATCTTTCTCTCCTTCTCTCTATCTCCCCATCCTTTCTCAATTTCTCTCTATCCTATGTAATAAAAAACAAAGAAAGAAAGAAAGGAGGGAAGAGAGAAAGAAAGAAAAGGAGAAAAAGAGGAAAATACAGCCACCAGGAACAGGAAGTTTGTCATGCAGCCACCAAGGCCCAGAAATAATCCTGGAGGCAATTTTTAAAAAAAAAGGAATGAAGGAAGAAAAGAGAAAAAAAGAAGAGAGAGAGAGACAGAAAGACATTGAAAGGGAAGGGAGAGAGGAAGAGAGAGACAACAAGCACTGCTTCACCACTCATAAAGCTCCTCTACCATCCAGGGGCTTGAACCTGGGTCTTTGCACACTGTAACATGTGCACTCAAGCACTTGGTCCCAAGAATATCTTGAGGACGAAAATCCTTTTCTAGAGGTGAGACCAACTACAGAATGTATTATAGTCATAATATTAGCATACTTGGGACCTCATGGCTCCATGATATTTGGGAGACTATTACAAATTATTCTGCTTAGAGAATTAAAATTTAAAGAAAAAAGAAAGAAAGAAAGAAAGAAAACTAGAGAGTTAAAAAATCATCAGCTGTTCCATAGATCTCAGCAAAAATAGAGTTGAAAAATTCATGTAGAGCCAATCGGTCTATTGCACAGATTCTAAAAAGGAGATACAGCTAAATAGATCATGGAAAATAACAGAAAATGAAAACACATTGATATCATTGCAAATATCCTAGTGAGGAAGAAATCCAAAAGGTAGAAAACCACGGGAAGCAAAAGCACAGGGAGGGGCTCCAACATCCAGCGACCACTCAGAAAAGACTAAGAAGACTAGTCACCATGAGAAAGCTGTCCCTCCAGTCATGCCTCCCACCGGGTCCTATAATCAGCTCTGGGGACTCCACAGAGTTCCTGGGACTCTAGCGCCACCCAGAGGCTCGTGAGCATGAGTAAAATATGATAATTGCCAAGTTCCAGGACTATGTAGAAAACACATCAGTAACTGAAGCTGTTACCGACCTTTTCTTTACAAAGTCCCTCCTCAAAGAGACTTTTAACTGGTTTTTTGTTAGCATTTAGCTACAGGAGGTGTGGTGGTTGGGAGCCAGCAAGCTTAGTACAATGACAAACTCAGCCCTACGGCTTTCTCCTGGGAGGATGCTTCTTGGCTCCAGACTTTCGGACAACAGAAAGAACAGTGAGCTTGGTGGCTACACGGCTGTATAGCCGCACATCTGATGAAGTCCGGGCAAGGTAATACTGCCTACTGACACAGAATCTCCGTGGTTCTGGAGTAGGAAGCCAAGACCCTGCGACACTGCCAGAGTACTGTGTACACCAGACAGACCACCTCTGTCACTCCTAGCTCACACTGAGTTCTTTCCCTGCTTCTACTCCCTTACTTCCTTTCCTACTGGGTTTCTGTGCTTTGTTTGTTTGTTTGTTTGTTTGTTTTTCCAGAGGCAGAAACAGGAGTTAGCTTCTTGGGGAGAAATGAAACTGCCTCTCTGGAAGACGTCAATTTTTTTGATGCTATTCAACTGTAAAGACTCCAAGCTATGAAGCTATCTAAAACAGACGAGCGGCTAAGAAAGTTGGGGTCTATATACACAGTGAAATACTACTTGGTTATGAAAAATGATGAAGTCAGTTTCTTCATCTCATCTTGAATGGAGTTTTGAGGAATCATGTGAAGTGAGATAAGCCAGAAAGAGAAGGACAAATATAGGATGATCTCTCTCATAGACAGAAGTTGGGGTAGGGGAGAACAGAAGAGGAGACACAAAGGACTGGGATTGGTGTATTGCACCAAAGCAAAGGACTCAGTGAGGTGCGGGGCTTTCAGGTCCTGGTGCATGGTAGCGGAGGAAGACCTAGGCTGGGGGTGAGAGTGTTTTGCAGAAAAATTGATGAATGTTCCACGTGTACTAACAACTGAATTTTACTGTTGACTGTAAACCGTGAATCCCCCAATAGTAACAACAACACCTAAAGTTTCAACTAAACACAGCCTATGAAACATTCCAGCCCTGAAGCTCTCCCTGGGTGATAGAGTCTTGGCCAACTCTTCAGCCTTACAGGGCATCTACTGTTTGAAATCCCTTTGCCTTTTGAGAGATTCATTGGTGGAGAGGTTCACAGAGATCCAAATCTCCCCTAGATAACCTGTTGCTATGGCAAACCTATAATCCACAACCTCCAATCAATCGATGCCTCCCAGCAGCCAGTGGAACCATAAGCACTAAAGCTGAAAAAACCCCGAATGAAAGCAGACCCCCTTCCCTTGGCTCAGAATCACCACAGGAATCATGTAAAAGGTAAGGAGTGGCTCTTTCCTCAGTGAAGGGAGAGGAAGGGTTGCTCTCCACACTTGAATGTGCTCTGGACACTTTGGACAACATTGCCATTCTAAAGACCCCACCTTGGGGCCAGGAGATGGCACACCTAGTTAATTACATATGCCACAGTATGCAAGGGCCCAGGTTCAAGCCCCTGGTTCCCACCTGCAGGGAGGAAGCTTTGCAACTGGTGAAGCAGGGCTGCAGGTGTCTTTCTATCTCCCCCTTAACAATTTTGCTCTGTTTCTATCCAATAATAAATAAATAAAATTAGAAATTATAGTACTGGAGGGCTGGTGGTAGCACAGAGCCCATGGCACAAAGCACAAACACCCACTCAAGGAACTTAGTTCGAGCCCCTGGTTTCCCACCTGTCAGGCGGTTACTTCACAGGTAGTGAAGCAGGTCTGCAGGTGTCTATCTTTCTCTCCCCATCTCTGTCTTCCCCTCCTCTCTCCATTTCTCTCTGTCCTATCCAACAGTAATAACAGCAATAACAACAATAACTTTAGCAACAATAACAAGGACAACAAAAATGGGAAAAAATGGCCTCCAGAAGCAGTGGATTCCTAGTGCAGGTACTGAACCCCAGCCATAACCTAGAGGCAAAATAATAATAATAATAACCCCACCTTTAGGAGGTAAAGAAAGCCTTAAGGCCTTAGTGTATGATGATGAAAAGGGACCTGAATTGGGGGTGAGAGAGCCCTGCAGACACTGCCAAGGGGATATGAGACATGTGTCAATAACTGTACTGTCAATAACTGTACTGTAAAACGCTGACTAACTCCCTCACGAAACAAAAGAAAAAAATAAATCATACCCTTTGCCTTTCCAAATTCTTTGATTTTTTATTTCATTGTGGAAAGAACAGTTGACATGAGATGAATCTCTTTCATTTCAAAATATAAAATAATCACTTCCCTGGTGGTCTAGTGGTTAGGATTTGGCGATCTCTCAAATATATAAAATAAAATGTTGTATTGTATTGTTGTATTGTCAATAAAATGTTGTGTTGTATTTTGAAAAATAGGCAGTAGTGTTATTTTGTCTACTGCATAATGCTGTAGAGCGGGTCTCGAGCAGCTCTTCCTTATTGAGACCCCATGTCCCTCCTCCACACACACTTGGCAGACAGCATTATGGTATTTTGAGTATTAGACAGTACGGAGAGGAATACCTGCTTGTTCTGCTGTACGTGCTCAGGGTGGCAAGGTCTCCTTTGAGTCCTAATATATTAGGACCATAAGGTCAGTAAGACTGTGATCAAGAACACTGGTGAATCATTGCTACAAAACAACAACAGGTGTAGATAGTGTAATGGTTATGCAAAGAGACCCTCATGCCTGAGGCTCCAAAGCCCCAGGTTCAATCACCTGCATCACCATAAGCCAAAATTGAGCAGTGCTCTGGAAAAGAAAGAAAGGAAGAAAGGGAGGGAGAGAGAGAGAAAGACAAAGAGAGAGAGAGAGAAAGACAGAGAGAGAGAGAGAGAGAGAGAAAGGAAGGGAGGAAGGAAGAAAGGAATGAAAATCAAAACAAGAAATGCTTCACTGCACCACGTTGCACAGCTTACTGTAAGAAGTTAACAGTGTGATGTGTGACTACCCAGCAGTTCATTGCATGCTATAAAAAAACTGCTGAACTGGGGGAGTCAGGCTGTAGCGCAGCGGGTTAAGCGCAGGTGGCGCAAAGCACAAGGACCGGCATAAGCATCCCAGTTCAAACCCCGGCTCCCCACCTGCAGGGGAGTCGCTTCACAGGCGGTGAAGCAGGTCTGCAGGTGTCTGTCTTTCTCTCCTCCTCTCTGTCTTCCCCTCCTCTCTCCATTTCTCTCTGTCCTATCCAACAACGAAGACAACAATAATAATAACTACAACAATAAAACAACAAGGGCAACAAAAGGGAATAAATAAATATTTTTTAAAAATTATAAAAAAAAACTGCTGAACTGATTACCCAGACTTCTTCATTGTTCCTCAAACCCTGTTCTTGTTTGTTTGTTTTTTACCAGAGCACTGTTCAGCTCTGGCTTATGGTGGTGAGGCAGGTGATTGAACCTGGGCTTTGGAGCCTCAGGCATGAGAGTCTATTTGCATAACCATTATGCTATTTACCCTCCATCAAACCCTGCATTTTGTCCTTTATTGTATTTAAGCAAATCCTTTCCCTTATGTGAAGAGTTCAAGTAAACAGCCATTAGATTCTCAGATTGGACTTGGTGTCATCAGAAAAACAAATTCATGACTGAATCCTGGTCCTTCTTTTCACTCTAGTTGTAGAGACCATGCAGAGTGTGTTTAATGCATCAGGCCAGAAATCAGAAACAGAGAGCTGAAAAGCCCATGATCACTTAGAAATTCAATAAGTCGACACATGACCTGAAAAGGAATCTTATAGAAAACAAGACTATTTTGCACTAACTGGAACTGAAAACACGGCATCAAAATTGAGAGAACACAATAAAAGCAGAGAACAGATGGAAATTTTCTATTGTTGAAGTACTGTTGGTTTAAGGATTGTGTCTGTTCCAGGGGAATCATTTTGTCATTCTTCACACTGTGTGTTTGTTGCTGCACCAAGCTTGCCACCAAGACGTAAATCTCTTTCCTTCAAAACCCACTGAGTACCTTCCCCACATCCTCACCCGCCCCACCACTGCTTACTTTGTTAATTGCAGTTCAGTTTCAGAAATGTAGAGGGTTTTTTTATTATTATTTTATTAATTTATTTATTTTGCCTCCAGTATCATCACTGGGCCTCAGTGCCCGAATGTGTTTCTTCTGGTGGCCTTTTTTTTTTCCATTGGACAAAACAGAGAGAAACTGAGAGATGATGGGGAGACAGGGAGAGAGAAAGACAACTGCAAACCTGCTTCACCACTGGAAGTGTCCTTCCAAGGGCTTGAGCTCAGATCCTTGCACTTAACTTTGTGCAAGTATTGTGTGTGTGTGTGCTTGACCTGGTGGGCCACGTGGCCTGGCCTCCGGGAATGTAGAGTTTGTCTGACTTGTCTTTGTTCCTTTTTTTCAACCATTCTTTTTTGTTTCTTTGTTTGTGTTTTTTGGTGTGTTTGTTTGTTTTTCCCAGGACTTAGCTATTTCATTCCAGGTTGAGTTTTCATATAGAAAGAGTTGGAAATTTCTTTAGTGCAAGAGCCAGAGAGGAAATCAGACTCAAAGCAGGGTGTGGACAAGACTAGCCAGGCACACTCTCCAGGTGAGTAATCTGGCCAGCTCTTTTTAGTCATTCTTACCTAGAACTGAACAGGAGTAAAGTGAGCCCCTGCCCACCAATCTCCAACTCACAGGGCACAGTCACAAATCCTTTAAAACGTTTCCTCCAACTCCTTACCTAGATGCTCCCCGGCCCCTTCTCTCTCTCTCTCTGTGAACTTTTCCCCACCACAAGTAAAGTGTTTGACTCAGGTGTATTCCTGGCGGTGTGTGTCTGGAGAGGATAAAAAAAAAGGTACAGTTGCTGCCAACTGGTTGCCTAGGAAGAGCCTGGAGCCTTCTCAGATATCAGTGTGCATCTGAAGTGTGACAGTCACTCTGTTTCACTGTGGATTTAAGTCAGCAGGATGGGGTGGGGCCTGATCCTATGCTTTTTTTTTGTTCTGTTTTGCTTTTTAGATAGAGAGAGGGAGGTATAGAGGCAGAAAGAATGGAAGAGATCATGGCAATAAAGTTTTCTTCAATGTTGTGGCCAGACTTGAACCCAAGCCTTGTGCATGGCAAAGAAGGACACTATCCAAGTGAGCTATTTTACACCAGGTGGAGAGTCTAAGTCCTTAGGAAGTTTCAGTGAGGCTGGGACAGTTGGTGGCACGGCCAGTTAGCTGATTGCACATGGTGAGAAGCGGCAGGTTCTGGTGCCTGTGAGGTGGGAGCTCCAAAAGTGTTAGAGTAGCGTTGCAGGTATCCCTCTTTTTTGCTTCCTCTTTCTCTCACTTCTCTCCCTATTTCTCACTGTCTCTATAAGGAAACAAAAGTGCCACTCAGAGTCCTGGAGTCACTGTTCAGACACTGGTGCCCCAGTGATCACCCTGGTGGCAAAAACAAACACACAGGCACACACAGAAAGTGTGAAGCCCACACTGCTGACCTTAGCATCCCTTTTTAAGATGCAAGGTTCTGGCCCACTGACATCCAAATACAGAGATTTTTAAATCAGTTGTTTAAGAAACAAACTGGAACTTAGGACTTTCCCCTTGGGGTTCTGATTTAGCATCAAGATATATGATTCTAATATTAAACAAAAGGAGCCAAGTGGTGGCACACTAGGTGGGGTACATATGTTGGAATGTATAAGGACCCTGGTTCAAGCCCTATGTCCCCACCTGCAGCAGGGGAGGAATTTTCATGATAGGTGAAACAGTACTACAGGTATCTCTCTCTATCTCCTCCTTCTCTCTAAATTTTTCTGTCTATGAAAAATAAAAACATAAAATATTAATAATAGTAATAATTATGTGATGAAAAGCCTAAGAAATATTGTCTACTATTCTATGCTAGAGAATGGAAGACTCAAGGAGTAAAAAAAAAAAAAAAAAAACATACAGAGGAGGCAGGAAATGAAAAAAAGAGACAGAGGAGGGCTGGAAGCAGAATATACCATTAGGGGGAAAATGTAGATTTTTGTCAAGCCATAGATTCCACAGCTAGTATAGAATAGTTTTTCTGCATTCTAACGGTACCTTCTAATAATGATATTGTAATGGAAAGCCACCTGTAAGTTGGAGCTCACATCACCTAGGCTATTACACCATGCTGAAAGGTCAGAGAGGGCAAGAAAAACCAGGAGCCAGAGGAAAATAAACATGAAGATATAAAGAGAGGAAGAAGCTAAATTATTTATGGAAGAACTCAGGAGCCTGTGTTCTTCGAGAGCATCCGGGTTCCGATGACCTATAGCTTCTGCCACTTCCTCAGGTTGAATCAATAAACACAATAAATTATGCAGTTGGCTGGCTTATCTCTCTACCCTTCAGTCATCACTCCTGGAAAGCAAAAGGCATCTCCCAGCCTTCTAGTGCCCAGCTTAACTCTACTTGATTTATTGCCTCAGCCCTTCCTGTTAGTCAGGTCCTTGGGTCTGTACAGAGCACAAGCTGGGAAAGTCCAGAGATTTGTCAGGAAATGCAATAGTGACTCCCTACTGCCACGCACCCTGGGGTGTCTGCATCTACTGCTGTTAGTATGCTTCTGGATTCTGCTTGTGAAGCCTTCTGTTTTTATCATCACATTGGGATCACTTTGTGTTGCTTGAGATGTGTTCTGTTTGCATGTCCACTGTTGGCTGGGCACCCCCCTGCCTCCGGGATATTAGTTTGACCCTCTCTCCCCCTGCCTCTGGGACATTTGGTTTAGTCCTCACTGGTTCGCACTCTTTTCTCCTACCCGCCCCCTATCCTACATATTTCCTTTGTTCCTGACTCTTCTGCCGTAGGAGAGAGATACAGGACAGAATTGGGTTGTGATTAGATTAGATTAGATTAGTTTGTTGAACCACATTCCCGCTCGTGAATAAAGATTGAACTGCGTTCTCAGTTCAGCCATGAGTGTCTGGTCGTCTCTGTCTCCCGCCCATGAAGCCAGCCCGGCAAAAAACAACATATTTCAACAAGAACATAATGACTACAGAGGGACCTACCACTAGTACTGTCCTTGAAGATGGCATTTCTACTTGCAGTAGCTTCTGCCAGAGTCCCTGAGTGAAATTACTTCTTTTCAGAGTCTACAGTTTACATCAATGCCCCAGACACACAGTCAATCAAATAACCCAAATGCCCAGTCCATCTTAAGTAGAGACCTATTTTCTTCAAAGACAGAAGAAAGAGAGAGAGAGAGTGAATATGAATATACAACTTGACATTTCACATTGGATCCTAGTTGAATTCACAGAAGTATCTATCAAGGTCATTTACATGGGAGTCTAACCTACCAAAGCTCATGCTCTATCCATGAGCAAAACATCAGTCCAAGAAGCTAGTACCCTGCCAACAGCAGATTCTCGCACTTGCACTCACAGTGGAGGGAAATTCACCTAGGTCATTTGGAGAGAATTTAGAGGTGACATGTTGACTTTTTAAATTCCATCTGTTCTCCATTCCTAACTTTCTCTACCTATTGTGTATATAAGTCCAAATTCAACTTCCATGGCATGGATAACCTTGATCCTATTTGCTAAGGTCAAAGCTTAATCAAGACAATGGTGCAGCCTCACTGAGGGACAGAAGGTAGCTCCCTCAGGGCTCAGAGTCAGAGCCATCCGTCAGCTCAGCTCCTTGTCAGTCCCGTAATATCCATTTTTGAGTGGCTGTCCTTCAGTCACAAAGCAGCTCACCTGAATACTACATTTGCTCTTACAAGTGAAACACCTGAATATGCATGTTGAATGTCAACTCAAGAACGACAAGAAATGAGCAGGTGGAGAAAGATGGCAGCCACAGATGATGCTTCTTAATGTTACCTGTACCTCTTTCTCTCTCCTTGGGGTCAGTCCTCTTCTCAGCCTTAGTCACATGAAAAGCATGCAGAAGGTCCAGTCAAATCTCTGGAAGGGATCAAATCAAAAGTATAATTCCTCTGTTTTCTGCAAAACACTCTCACCCCCACCCTAAGTCCTCCCCCACTATCACACACCAGGACCTAAAAGCCCCCAACCCCAACCCCAGAGTCCTTTGCTTTGATGCAGTTCACCAAACCCCGTCCAAATTCAGCTTTGTGTTTCCCTTTCTGTTCTTATTTCACAACTTCTGTCCATGAGTGAGATTATCCCATATTCATCCTTCTCTTTCTGACTTAACTCACTTAACATGATTGCTTTAAGCTCCAACCACAATGCAGTGAAGATGGTAAATTCCAGGGGGCCGGGTGGTAGTGCACTGGGTTAAGTGCAAGTGGTACAAGCTCAAGGACAAGCTCAGGATCCTGGTTCAAGCCCCTGGCTCCCCACCTGCAGGGGGGTCACTTCACAAGTGGTGAAGCTGGTCTGCAGGTGTCTGTCTTCCTCTCCTCTCTTGATTTCTCTCTGTCCTATCCAACAGCAATAACAACAAGGCAGCAAAAATGGGAAAATGACCTCCAGGAGCAGTGGATTCATAATGCAGGCATCAAGCACCAGCGATAACCCTGGAGGCAAGATAAATAAATAAATAAATAAATAAATAAGAAAGTAAATTCATCATTCTTAAAAGTTGAGTAGTATTCCATTCTGTACATAGACCACAACTTTCTCAGCCACTCATTTGTTGTTGGACACCTGGGTTGCTTCCAAGTTTGTGCTATCGCAAATTGTGCTGCTATGAATATAGTTTATACACAGCTTGCCAGACAGAAGCCACAATTGTGAAGGATTCTACCTGTCCTCCCTACACTCTCAAAGTATACTCTCATTGTGTGTTTTCTTCCATTTTCTCACTGGACCCGCTGGCGAATGTTAGTAGAAAGAGGAAAAGCCTTTGAGTGCAATCAGGGGCTCAGGGTCAGGGCCAGGCAGTGGTGCACTTGGCTGAGTGCACACATTATCACACAAGGACCACAGCTCAAACCTCCAGTCCCCATCTGCAGAGGAGAAGCTTCACAAGTGGTGAAGCAGGGGCTGCAGGTGTCTCTCTAACTCTCTTTCTTTCTATCTCATCCTCTCTTTTCAATTTTTCTCTGTCCTATGAAATGAAATAAATAAATAATTTTAAAAGTTTTTTAAAAGAAACTGCATCTATTTCTCCACTCTCCCTGGCACCTCTCACTTTTTATTTATTTTTAATGTTTTATATATTTTTATATTACAGAATTACATGTAACAGGGGTTTGAATCCACACCATTCCCACCACCAGAGTTCTGAATCTTCACTCTCCCCACTGCAATCCACCACAGTTCCCCTAAGGTTGTAGACATGGGCCAACCATCTTCTCTACAATTATCTGACCACAATTATACATAGTAGCTCCTTCTTTTTCTGATTCACTCCTCTCTTTCCCTCTGAGCCACTCATGACATAGCTACCTCCATGTGTCCCTCTCCTTTTCCTTCTCTCTCTCTGGGTGCTGATGGAGCTGGAGTGCAGAGTCCTCTTAACTTCATCCTATCACTTCTCCCCCGCTGGGAGTCTGGATCAAGGTTGTTTATGGGGAGCAGCAGGTGGGAGTTCTGGCTTCTGTAGCTGCTTCTCCACTGAGCATGGGCATTGACTGAAGGATCCACACCCCCAGCCTGTTTCTATCTTTCTTTAGTGGACCAGAGCTCTGGAGTTGCACTCTCTAACTTTTTTAAAAAATTCTTTGTTTATTTGTTTGTTTTCTGGGGCTTAGTATCTACATAACGACTTCACCATTCCCTGGGGCCACTTTTTCCCATTTCTCTCCGATAACAGAAATGGTGAGAAATGGAGAAAAGGGGGAGAGAGAAAGAGTCATCTACAGCACTGCTCCATCTGGAAGTTCGGGTCCTGCAGTTGGGGCTAAGGCCTTAACCTGGGACCTGAAGGCCTGAACCTGGGTCCTTGCCCACCTTCCTGCTGTCTCTGCATTCACCCCAAAGTCCAGTCTCAGAGATAAATGCTAAAAATAGCAACAGTTGTAAAGTAATGTTTTATGCGTTGTTCCAGATAAATATGTCTCCGAGTAGGGGAAAACATTTACAGTCAGAGAAATAAAGAGCACAGGAAGTAAGAAAAAAGATGGATGGGCTTGATTACATAAAAGTTAAAAACACCATAAATAAGGGACAATGGGTCATTATTCCTAATACATAACACACACTTTCACTGAAGAAAGAAACAAATATGCCGGAGGAAATTGGCAGGGTGTAAAAAATAGGATGCAGGAAGGAAAAAAGTCCACATGGACAATGAAAATCATTCTCACTTCCTCTTACATGCATATCAAGGGGAACTTTCAATGCTAATGCCATCGTTAGTGGATAACATGTACAAGTGTCTTAAGTTAATACTCAAGGCCAGTTGGATTACAACAAAGTAGATACTTAATATGCTACTAATAGAAATATTATCTCCTCATCCCTTATAACAGGTACACCGATAACATATCAAAGTCCTCAAGAAATTATCTGTACAGTGTGTCTTTTTAAAATTTTTTTATCTTTAATTATTTATTTATTCCCTCTTGTTGCCCTTGTTGTTTTATTGTTGTATTTGTTGTTATTATTGATGTCGTCATTGTTGGACAGGACAAAGAGAAATGGAGAGAAGAGGGGAAGACAGAGGGGGAGAGAAAGACAGACACCTGCAGACCTGCTTCACCGCCTGTGAAGCGACTCCCCCTGCAGGTGGGGAGTGGGGGGGGGGGCTCGAATCTGGATTCTTAAGCCCGTCCTTGCGCTTTGCACCACATGCACTTAACCTGCAGCGCTACCACCCAACTCCCAATGTGTGTCTTTTTAATATTCTTTCCCCCTGGAAAGAAATTAATTGTGGGGAAATTATAAAAAATATGTATAATTACTTATTTATAGTGATGATAACCATGGGGTTATCCATAAAAACATATTAAAGATAATGAAAGAGATACCTTCAAGATGTGGCAAGCCTATGTCTCAAACATAGATATGTGGAAATATCAGTAGTGAGAAGCCAGGCAGTAACACACTCAGTTAAGCTCACATACAACCAAGCACAAAGATGGGCTAAAGGGGGTCCACTTCAGGAGTGCTGAAGCAAGTCTTCACGTGTCTCTTTCTCTCCCTCTCACTATCTCCCCATTTTCTCAATTTCTTTCCATCCTATCTAATAAAATTAGAAATAAAAAAAGGAAAAAAATGGCCACCAAGAGTAGTGAACTCTTTGTGGCAGCACTGAGGTCTAGCAATAACCCCTGTGTCAATAATAAAAAAATAGAAATAAAAGAATGTTGTATCAAAGCAAAGGACACTGGAAGAGGGGAGGAACAAGTGGAAGAGAATCTGGGGGCCCTAACACATAACAAAATTGTGCCCATGTGTCCATGACTACACTGTAGACGGTTACATCCCCCAGTAAACATGAAAAGTTATCCCAAAAAAGAAATATCAGTAGTGAAAAATGTTTGCCATTCATTAAAGTTTATAATTGAAAAGGTATTGCAGACTGTGGGCCACACATGTATGTGTTTATTTGTGAATGTGGGAGTAGACTATGGGAAGTGGTACTCACTCTCCGCTCAAGGTGCTCACTGACTGCACTAGTTCTATGCATTGAACTTGTGACATTTTGCTCTATCCAGATCCAACTCAAAAACAGAAATAATAAAGCAATTTCACTTCGGGTGCGAACATATGTTCCACTAGGAATTTTCCTCTGTGGGCTGTAATTGATGATGCGGTCTCCCCGTTGGTCTAATTGAGGCTGGGTTTACTCGTAACCCTCCTTGGTCCTCTTGAGAAGTGAGCAGTGCCTCTGGGGTCTGCCTTTTATGAAAAATAACCTCTTTTTCAAAGTGCAGCCTGGTGCACTTCTCCAAAATGTGTTAATCCTGGTGAGATTTACCTTCTCTCCTACAGTGTGCACTTAAAGTCGCCTTCCTGCTCTGTTGTTTGTCATTTTCATGAGGAGTCTTGGGAAGTTTCTAGTCAAAACACCACTCTTTCAATATTTTGAAAGGATGTCAGGGCCATGGCATACCTGGTTAAGCACACATGTTACCAAGCTCAGGGACTAGGATGACTAGGTGTCTCTCTGTCTCTCTCCCTCTCTATCCTCCCCTGCTTCTCAATTTCTCTCCGTCCTATTAAATAAAGGGGAGAAAGGAAGTATTTCATGAGGAGTGATTTTCCTGAGCCATTTCTAAAGCTGTTGTCTATTGAGGGCCTGATATATATTTTTCTTGAGTATTTTAAGAAAATATTTATTTATTCATTTTCATGAGAGAGGGAGAAAGAGAGAGAGAGAGATGGACAGAGAGAGAGAGAGATGGAGAGAGAGGAGAGCTCTGGCTTATGGTGATGGTGTAAATTAAACCTGGGACCTTGGAGCCTCAGGTATGAAAAACTTTTGCAGAGCCATTATGCTGGCTCCCCAGCCCAAAGCTCTAATTTTTGTCTCACACTGACAACAGAGTTGGTTTTCTCTAGTCAAGACCTTTCTGGGTCTCAGTTTACTTCTTTGAAAATCAGGAGAGAAAATGTGTGTGTGTGTGTGTGTGTGTGTGTGTGTGTGTGTGTGTGTGTGTGTGTGTGTATTTGTGTGTTTTCAAAACAACTAAGAGCCCAGTAATATATTTGCCATAACCTTAAGAGTGATAATTTCTGGGCAATGAGATGCCAGTCAATGTTATTGAAATTTCTTTCAATATTTTTTTCATAAACAGCAAATACTGAAAAGAAGTAAATGAGAAAAAAGTAGCTCTGGTGTTGCATGGTCTGCCCTAGACTGTGACCACCTTTGATTATTGGTTAACATCAAATATGTTGATGAATATGATAGCCTTTTAATTTCTTTCCCCCTCCCAGGAGTACCACTGGGTCTCAGTGTGGGCATTAAGAATTCACTGTTCTTGGCAGCCATATTCCTTTTTTTTTTTCCTTTATAAGTTGTATTAGACAGAGATAAATTGAAAGAGGATGGGGAGATATAAAGAGGGGGTTAGTAGTGACTTGAAACCAGGTCCTTGTGCTTGGTAACATGTGCACTTAACCAGTTGTGCCACCATCCTCAATATCACAGCTTTGCATAGAAATTTTTAAAGTTTGTAACTTGATAGAATAATAGTTGGTTGAAGTTCTTATTATCTAGAATGCAATGTTGTTGGTCAGTTATTAATCAGAAAACATGCAGGCAAAGGTTCTGAATTCTGAATAAGAAAATAAGAGTTTGAATTGTGGTCTGGAAGGTGGCACAGTGGATAAAGCATTGGACTCTCAAGCATGAAGTCCTGAGTTCAATCCCCGGCAGCATATGTACCAGAGTGATGTCTGGCTCTTTCTCTCTCCTCCTATGCTTCTCATTAATAAATAAATTAAATCTAAAAAAAAAAAGAGAGAGAAAAGAAAATAGAGCTTGGGTCTGAATGGTGGCACACCAGATTGAGTACTCACAACACTATATACAAGAACCAGGGGTTCAAGTCCATGGTCTCCATGGATGGTTCACTTATGATGAAGCAGTGCTGAAGGTGTCTATCTCTCTCTCCAGCTCTAGCCCCCTTCAATATCTCTCTGTCCTGTCAAATAAAACAAGGAAATAAAAAAGAAAAATGGCCACCAAGAGCAGTGGGTTTATCATGCAGACATGGAGCTCTGGCAATAACATGGATGTCAATAAAAAGAAAAAGAAAAAAGAAAAGAAAACTTTGTATAGGTAGAGAGAAGATAAGTGATTACATATGCTCTCCAGAAAGGACAATGAAGATTATCCTCTTCTTTTTGATAATTCTTATGTAAATTACAGACATCCACCTAAAAGTAAGCTGTAGAAGGCTCGGCAAGCTGTTGACAGGTAGAGCACCTGCTTTGCATGAGTGATGCCTGGGTTTGCCCCGTGCGCCGTATCAGGTGGCAGAGCACAGCTCTTATTTCTCTCCCAATACAAAAGAAGAGAAGAGAAAGCAAAGGGGATAGAAGGAAAAGTGATCACATCATATGTTTAAAATTTGAGGAAATTTGATTAATTCCACCACCAGTGGCCACTTACGAACCAGTTTAAAACAAAGGCAAGACAGCATGGCAGAGAGAGAAGCAACACACTGTGTCTGACAGAGTTGGTGCTAGGTAAGGCGACCTATGCCTGGTATCATCTACCGCCTGAGGCTGTCTCCCCAAACCGGGCTGATTCACTCCCTGAGTCATCAGAACAAGTGCACCCTGCTAAGCTGACTCCTTCCTAGTGGCCAATGGTGGAAACCCTTGGATGAGAGAGAGAGAGAGAGACAGAGGGAGAAAGAAAGAAAAAGAGAGAGAGAGAGAAGCTGGTGCATATGCAATCTGTTCTGTCTACAAAACTCTTCCCAGGTACACTTAGGGAGAAGAGTGAGTGAGCCTAAAGGGAGAAGACATTGGTATTCAGCTAGAAATTGTACACGTGGTTAATTTGTCTCTTCCCAGTCAGACCCCCTATCTCTACTAAGTATCCTGACACCATGAGTGATTCAAGTACTCTGCAGGCATTATTTCTTTTTCATCCAGCTTTATCTCACACCGTTAATAACCCAAACATTTGGCTAGAAAATAATTCACTCTTTTGTCATTTTCTTAATAGTGTTTCACAAGCTTGATAGTGAATTCTTTTGCTCTGCATCCAAATTACTCCCTATGTCTGCTGCCACACTTGGACCCTCGTGCGACTCTCCTCGCTCTATAGAGAGTCTTCTCACCACTGTGGTAAGCTGGACTGGCCAGCGGATGGGGAGGCAAATTCACAAAATTGAGCCCAGAAAAAAAGATGAATTTTCAGAGGTTTGCAATCAGTGGTAGAGTACATGCTTTGTAAATTGTACACTGGGTTCAATCCCCAGCACCCCTGACCCTAGAAAAAAAAAAAAGACTGAGTGAAATGAAGAAATAAAATATTCCTGATAATTTACAAAGTGCTCTGCAGTTTCCTGTCCCTCCACATCCCAGCCCCCATTCTGTGACATGTCAACCTAGAAAGACTGCAGATGATGGGATGATGACCCACAAATAGTAATAATAATAATATCTTAGGATGGCAGATTGCATCTCAGTCCTTGTCTTCATACAACTACCCTGCAGATTAAATGGAATTCTAGGCTCAGGAAAGCATTTCTCCTACTTTGCCATTTGGCTGAGAAAAACAGTGCTTTGTTCATTCATTTTGAAATATTTAAAATATCTTTATGCTATACTGGGAAATGAACTCATGCTTATGCTATACTGATCAATAGCTTTCCTGGTTCACTTCTATTTATTCCTCACTGATTTATTACTTCTTTATTTATGTACTGGATGCAGACAGAAACATGAAGAAGGAGAGGAGAGCTAGAGAGAGAAAGAGAAGGTGAGACACCTGCCATACTGTTTCCCCACTCAAGAAGCTTCCCCACTCGAGAAGCTTATATGTTGAACCAAGTGTGCCCTCCTCCCACACCTTGTTCTTTATTTACTGGTGAGGGGCTGGGGGGGGCAGGTGGGGTGGTGCACCTGGCTGAATGATTCTGATGCTTTGTTTGGAGAAGGAGCTTATGAATCTGGAGCTCAGCAGGCAGAAGCCAGGTTTCCAACTGGTTATTTTGAACAGGTACGCATCTGTGAAACACAAGCATAGGAAAGGGTGACCCCACCCAATGTAGATTCGTCAGTTCCCATTAACTCTCTTCGCCAAGGCACTGATGAATCATTAGCGAGCTTCATCTCAAGGGTGAAGACAAGCTTAGAGAGAAAGGTTTATAATCCTGACGTCCGCTCACTACTCCTGCGCTCTATTGTCTGGGAAGGCATGATACCACAATTCCGTCAGGCATGCCTTAATCTTAAACACCTACACCCAGATAATTGGATTTTAGCGACACAGGAACTTACATCAGGCAATTATGGGGCATCCGCTACTACACAGGTTTATGCAGTTACCCCACGTAATCAAAACGGAGCCTGCTTTCAGTGCGGTCGCCAAGGACATTGGCGTAACCAATGTCCTGATAAGCTGCGACCAGGACTCCAGTCAGGGATACCCCGCCTCCAGTTAGAGCTACCCCGCTTTCAGTCAGGGAGCCAGAGGCCACGTACTGTTTGTCCAAGATGTCGTAAGGGGTTTCATTGGAAGATTGTTGGTCCCAATTTCATAAAGATGGTTTGCCCCTGAATGGTACAAATTTGGGGCCTGAGATTTTGTGGACCACTCCTGTTTTAGAACAGGGTCACCCTTCTATGACAGTAAAGATTGACAATATTCCTTTCAAATTTTTGATTGACATGGGGGCAGCAAAGACGATTTTAAGGCAAGAAGAGGTTCCCAAAATTGGGAACTTATCCCTGGACCCAGTATACATGGAGTAGGAGGGGTGACCCAATCATTTCTCACACGAGATTCACTTGTGTGGGAAGACCCGGAAGGTTCTACTGGACACTTCCACCCTTTGGTAGCTAATATTAGCACCAACCTATTGGTCAGGGATCTTCTAGAATGTCTTGATGTTAGGATATCCACAGATGCCTCTGCAGAGTGTAACACCTGCTCCCACGAGACCAGGTCTAATCAGCACCCCCAATACTAAATGCCACTGTTTGTAGCCAAACGCCCCGCTTAAGCTGGCTTTCTAATGAGCCTGTCTGGGTGGAACAGTGGCCTTTACTTAGGGATAAACTAGAAATTTTAAAAGAGCTCGTCCTTGAGCAGTTGTCCTTGGGACACATTCGCCATTCTCGAAGCCCATGGAATACTCCAGTCTTTGTGATTAAAAAGCACTCGGGAAAATAGCGCCTCCTCCAAGATCTCCTTGCAGTTAATAAAACCATGCAGGTCTGGGGCTCCCCCCAAAGGGGTTTGCCTCTTGCTTCTGCAATTCCCACAGGAATTCCAATCATAGCTATTGATATACAAGATTGTTTTTTCTCTATTCCCTTGCATCCTCAAGATTGTAAATGTTTTGCCTTCTCTGTTCCTTCTATTAATAACGCCAGCCCTGCTGACAGATTTGAATGGGTGGTGCTGCCTCAGGGTATGGCCTATAGTCCTACAATTTGTCAGGAGGCTGTTAAATCTGCCCTTGTCCCATATATTAATAAGCGCCTTAATGTTTTTCATTATACAGATGATATTTTAATATGGGGAAAATCAGATACAGATCTCTATGCCTTACGTGATTTTCTCATTCCTGCATTAAAGAAAAGCGGCCTTAATGTGGCTCCTGAGAAGATACAGCTAATTCCTCCAATATCTTTTTTAGGTTCAGAGATTTCTCTAACGCAAATTCGTCCCTTAAAACCTAATGTCACCTTTCCTTCTAACCTTACTCTTGCTTCTTTACAAAGTTTTCTAGGAAATTTAAATTGGCTTAGTCAGTATCTCTATCTGCCTACAAGCTGCCTGCAACCACTGTTTGACCTGTTAAAAGGAAACAAACAGCCCTCCTCAAAACGTAAGTTAACTCCCGAGGCCTCCTCGGCACTGGAAAGGGTTAACCAAGCCCTCCAGGACATGCGCCTTGTTCAATTCTCTCCCTCCTCTCCGGGAAACCTTCTAATTGTTAACTCCACCCCCACAGTAGTAGGGGCATTGTGGCAGAACCATGGGGTTCTTGAGTGGCTTCACACGCCAGTAGGAGGAACTCCAAGACTCCTCACTGAGATAGATGCATTAGCAATCATGGTTCGCCAAGGGAGAAATAGGTCTGTGCAGGTCTTAGGGAAAGAACTGGATTTAATTATTCTGCCCTTTTCTCTCACAGATACAGAGTGGCTCATACGCCATCATTCCCGCTTTGCCATAAGCTTCGTGGGGTTTCCAGGACAAATAGATAACCATTTTCCTTCCAATAAATTGATAGCTTCTTTACCTCTTTTGCCTCTACTAACACCTAAACTTTTCTCTCGAGATCCCATTCCTTCTGCTCCTACAGTCTTCACTGATGGTGGAAAAAAGGGAGCTGCTGCCCTTATATATTACCCGGACAAACAACCCCCTAAACCTCTCTTTACTGAGTTTCCTGAGAATTCCCCTCAGTACAAAGAACTTTATGCTGTTTTCCTTGCATTAAAAGCTGTACCAGAATCCTTCAACATTTTTTGAGACAGTGTGTATACTGTTAACTTACTTCCATGGCTTGCTCGTTCCTATGTGAAAATTGATGACAACCACTTTCCCCTCTTTTGATTCAAATCACCTCTATGCTCTCTTCTCGAACCTAACTACTATATATTCAGCACCTTCATTCCCACAGCCCTCTTCCTGGTGCCCTGTCCAAAGGGAATGCTGCAGCTGACCATCTTGCTTCCATAGGAGCTCTCCTAGTCTCTGTCTCTGATCCTGCTGACTTTCATTCCCTAGCCCATATTAATCTTAAAGGCCTTCGAGCTCGATTTCCTGATGTTCCGTTACCACAATTAAAACATATCCTAGCTACATGCTCTTCCTGTACAAGTCTCATAAAAACACCTGCTATTCAGACTCTTGGTGTTAACCCCTGAGGCTTAAAAGCTAATGCTATTTGGCAAATTGGTGTCACCCACATACCAAACTTTGGCAAACAAAAATTTGTGTTTGTC
Source organism: Erinaceus europaeus (assembly GCF_950295315.1). NCBI lineage: Eukaryota > Metazoa > Chordata > Mammalia > Eulipotyphla > Erinaceidae > Erinaceus > Erinaceus europaeus. Next base: position 16,882,036 of record NC_080166.1, on the reverse strand, counting down.
TCAATTGATACCTTTTCTAAATTTATGTGGGCAACAGCTCAGACAGGAGAAAGCTCTAAAAATCTTATAAGCCATATGCTCTCCTGTTTTGCTATGATGGGCTTACCTCTTCAAGTGAAAACTGACCGTGGACCAGTGTTTACCAGCAAACAATTTAAAGATTTTTGTTCCCTTTGGAACATTACTCATACCACAGGCATTCCCTATAATCCACAGGGACAAGGCATTGTCAAGAGGGCCCATCAAACCCTTAAGGCTCAATTAAGTAAAGATAAAGGAGGAATGTACCCCCCCAATATCCAGCTAGCAAAAGCCTTAACTACATTAAATCTCTTTAATATTTACAATAACTCGGACTTACCTCCTATTATTCTTCACTGGCAAACACCATCTACTCTCCCATCTATTAAGGTCAAATGGAGAGACCCACTCAATAAAATTTGGAAAGGGCCTGACCCTCTATTGACCATGGGAAGAGGTTTTGCATACATTTTCCCACATAATTACTCTAAACCTGTCTGAGTTCCTGCCTGCCATGTCCGACAATACCCTCATGATGGCACTGTTATCCCTGAAGAACAAGAAATACAAGAGGACTAGATGCAGGATACATCCCAGGATCCATAATATGACATGGCAGAACCTACAAAAGTTGGCTCACAGAGCCCTCTCTCCTACACCTTCTCTGAATGTCTTATGTTATGACTGGCCAGTTGTGTTTTGTGAGTGAGTGTGTTGAATGACCAAAAATTTTTGTATGACCCATCTGCTCAGAGTACTCTAAATGTTAAAACCATTGTCACTAACATGCATTAACTCTCTAAGTAACCTGAGTCTGTTTATAGTCCAAAGTCAATTAAAGTAAACTTCTAACTTGTTACAAGTTTTATTGTTTTTCACAAGTAAGTGATTACAGCTATCAAGCCTTCATATGAGAAATCATCTGTTCATATGGTAAGGTATTAAACTGTAAGAAGTTCCTCCATATCCAACCTATGTGAATTAACAACATTCACATATTCTTGTAAACTTAACTGGGGTATCTTGTCTTGCCACCATAGGCCTGCCTTTGTCAGCCAACAATTTAAAGATGTTTCCCTTTATAACATCACCCATGCCACGGACATCCTTTACTACCCCCAAAGACAAATGGCTGTTCCCCTGGACATCACATCCACTGACTGCTTCCCTTAGACTTAAGATATGATCCTACCTCTTCATACCAATGGATACATTCCCCCTTCCTTACCTGTCTACCCTTAGTTGTGGGACCCTAGCTTGTTTTACTTCTTGTGCTCAAAATAGGTCCTATAATCCTTTTTTCAACATTTTAATTTATTTATTAATGAGAAAAAGAGGAGGAAAGAGAAAGAACCAGATATCTTTCTGGTACATGTGCTGCCAGGGATTGAACTTGGCACCTCACTCTTGAGAGTCTAACGCCTTATCCACTGCGACACCTCCCAGACCACGGTCCTATAATTCTTAACAAGCTCATGGCCTTTTGTGGCAACAGATTGATGCCATAAAGATGCAACCTATACAAACTCACCATCATAGGCTGGACATGGCAGAATATTGAGTTGCTGTGGAGGATTTGCCCCCCCTCCATCAGAACATCCACCACGTAGAGGGCTGGCTAGCCAATGACGGGTAAGAGGAAACTAGCACTATCCAGTCAACCTAAGACAGGGCACCTGGTACTACTGGGCAAAAATGACCAGGTGTTGTGATGACGGGTAAGACGGAAGGCTGATCCCCAACCTAAGACAGGCACAGTCCACCCTGCCACAAAACAAAGTCCGCCAAACATCAAAACATGATATAAGACAGGGGGACATGTGGGGAGCCACATGTGCTCTCAAGATTGCTATTGGCATGGCCATAGAGTTTATGTTAAAAGATAGTTCCTGGGAATTGGGCGGTGGCACAGCAGGTTTAGCGCAGGTGGCGCTAAGTGCAAAAACTGGCTTGAGGATCCCAGTTTGAGCCCCCGGCTCCTCACCTGCAGGGGAATCACTTCACGGGCAGTGAAGCAGGTCTACAGGTGTCTTTCTCTCCCCCTGTCTTCCCCTCCTCTCTCCATTTCTCTCTGTTCTATCCAATGACCGCAATATCAGTAATAGCAACAATAGAATTACAACAATAAAACAACTAGGGCAACAAAAGGCAAGATACAAAAAAAAAAGGATAAGATAGTTCCCGCTTCCCTACACCTTAGAGTCTTTGTTAAAAGATAAGTTCTTTTTCCCCATGAATCACCCAGGACCTTCCAGATAATGGCTGACTACCATGACAAATAATATAAAATATAATCATAAATGAATAGGAAAGATACATGTTGGTATGCTTCTAAAAACCCCTTCTGTTTCATTTGGTTTAAATCCCCCCTGCTTAACACTGCATTCTATTTACATAACCACTGTATTCTATTTACATAACCTCTGTTAACAAGCATCACCCTCCCTCCAGGGCATTGGTGGTTCAGTGGTAGAATTCTTGCCTGCTCCGCCCCCTCTCCTTGTCATACCTGATTTTCACCAGTCACTTTTCTCTCCACCCTCTCTGCGTCGCATCCTGTTCCCACCCTACTGGGCTAGTATATTTATAAGGACAAGATTGTTTGTAGTTTAGCTTAGCTTGATATAGATTGCGCTGCGTCCTGTATGAATAAAGAGATACTGCGTACAACCCAGCCATGAGTCCCAGGTCATCTGTTACCCACCCGTGAAGCCAGCCCGGCGAAAACAACAGATACATCCCCCAATACTCAGTTGGTCAAGGCACGGAACCTCTTTTTCTATAAAGCATTCAAATCAGATGCCCTGCTAACCACGAGAAGCAGATTGTTTGTGTTTCTTCCACAGGAATCCCAGAAAAAAACATCTGGACCCCTGCACACCCTGACATCACCCGCTAGATGGCACGACTACAGTGGCACACCCCCCAAAACCCTAGATGTCACCTGCCGCGATCTGAAGAACCTGATTCAGAGACTCCAAGGACAGAACCTTTTTTACTGCCTGTCTGCCTTTCCTGCTTTTGCTTTGACCTGTCACGTTTTGGTGGTTCCAGATCACTTTCTACAGAAAAGCAGAACTCCAGAGGCTGACCTTCCTCATGCAGCATTTCATCCCCTGCCATTTCTCCCCCTAGTCACCTACTTTGGACTGAGACTTTTATCGGACTTGCTGGTATACCCTTTGGACACTTTAGACAATTTTACACTAGCTTTCTTCCCTTCACGTTGCTGGTTTTTCATAGACTGACCCTGAGTAGTTCACAGACTTTACACACTGTTGCCCTGGGCATTAGATAAAAGGAAAGGGGGAGATGCATTCACATCTGCCATGTTTTCCCCTCAGGCTACTAGTTCCCATGAGAGTTGGTACATTCTGGGAGTGCCTGTTTCGCCATGTTATGTCCTCAGGACATTGTCTATATCCCCACGATATTTGGAGTGCTTTGGTTACTCCTCCCCCCTCCTTCTCACGAGAGTTATTATCCTATCCTGGAGTACTATGGTTACTCCTCCCCCTTCCCATTCTCGTGAAAGCTGCTCCTATAAAAGCCTTTCTTTTTCCACACCTCTCTCTCTTGCCAGCGCTTCACTCTGGTGTTCAGACACAGGAAAGGTTACTGCGTGAGGCGGCCATTTTCACTACCTCCACATGGCCCAACCTGCTTCTCTAGCACCCAACTCTGAGGTGCCAGCGCAAATAAAGATTTGTGTTTCCTCTTCACTCCGGACCCTCTCTCTCATCTCCACGGCCCTCGCTCAACAACAATGCACAAAGACCGAGGTTTAAGCCCCTGGTCCCCATCTGCAGGGGGAAAGCTTCGCAAGGGGTGAAGCAGTGTTGCAGGTGTCTCTCTGTTTCTAGATCACCTCCCTCCCTCTTGATTTCTGGCTGTCTCTATCCAATAAATAAAGATAATGACTTTTGTTTTTTAAAGAGAGGGTGCTTGGGGGAGAGAGCAGAAGCAAAAACCACCAGGTTAGATATAGGAGAAAACAAGGGAAGTAGAGAATGCTAGCCTAGTTGTTATTCCAAGACTATGTCAATGCCAGCAGTAAAAGTGTCAGAAATCATAGCACAGCTTAATAGAAAAAAAATACTGGAGCTAATAGCTTGTAAACAATTTAAATAGCAAACCCCATATTTAAGATGGCATAGGCTACAAAGACAACTTGAAAAGTGCAGAAATGGGAGGGGGGTTCTGGCTTTACACCAAATGTGTGTGGACAAAGTAGTCTAGACATATCTGGACCTTTGTTTTTCAGAGAGAATCGTACACATGATTTGTGTGTGTGTCAGAGGGGGAGTGTGGTAAGGTATCTGCAGCAGAGGAACAGGCAGGGATGACACAGCACTCCTAGAGAAAATGGGGGCAAAACATCACCAGTGGCAAATCCTATAACTCACAGAGGACTCCAAGTTACAGACTGCACTGAGCAGAGCCATTCAGTCCAGGGTCTGGGGTTATTATCAACAAGCTCAGAACTTGGTACCATTATAGGCAAAGGAGTATAACAGCCTGACTTCTACCATGGAGGAGTTATCGCTCCTTCCAAGTCATGTCTCAGATCAATTTTTTTTCCTAACCCCTAAAAGTTCATGTCAAGTTTGTTGAAGAAAAGAACAAAAGACTCTTAGAATACCACCAAGAAGCCCCAGCTCCCAGAGCCTAACAACCCAATTAAGCAGAGCTCTCTTTCTTCTCTCTCTTTCCCCATACTTTCTCTTTCACAACAAATTAAAACTTTAAAAAGCAGGGGCAGAACACTACAGAATGTTTTTATTATTTGACTACAACAGCAACAGATTCTTTATACCACCTGACTTCACAAGTGAGTTCTTTGATAATATTGAAGCAAATGCTTAATTGAACAATTTTGGAGTCAAGTTCTAGCTTCACATATTACTTAATGACATGATCGCACTAATTCCCTTCATTAGGTCTCTCCTTTCTAACAAAATAGCAAGTATCCCGGTTTAAGCCCCAGCTCCCCACCTGCAGGGGAATCATTTCACAAGCGATGAAGCAGGTCTGTAGGTGTCTTTCTGTCCCCCTCTCTGTCTTCCCCACCTCTCTCCATTTTTCTCTGTCCTATCCAACAACGACAACATCAGTAACAACAGCAACAATAAAAACAAGGGCAACAAAAGGGAAAATAAATAAATATAATTTAAATTTAAAAAAATAGCAAGTAATACAGGCAGCCCAGCCTCCTTTCTTGTCGGGCTGAGCTTCACTGATGGGAGACAGATGACCAGGGACTCATGGCTGAGCTGTACGGAGTATCTCTTTATTCATGCAGAATGCCCGCACAATCTAAACCAAGCTAAGCTTAACTAAACTAAACCAATATACTTGCCAAGTAGGGTGTAAACAGGATGTGATGTAGAGAGGGTGGAGAGAAAAGTGACTGGTGAAAAAGTGACAAGGAGAGGGGGCAGAGCAGGCGAGAATTCTACCACTGAACCACCAATGCCCTGGAGGGAGGGTGGTGCTTAGTTAACAGTGGTTATGTAAATAGAATACAGTGTTAAGCAGGGGGGATTAAACCAAATGAAACAGAAGGGGTTTTTGGAAGCAGAATTAGAAGCATACCAACACTTTCTGATGATTACATGGTGCAGCCCTGAGCATACGAGAGAACACTGAGCATGATACCCAGCTCCCATCCGTTCCTCACCACCACCCCCCACCCCACCCCCTGTTTATCTCAGCCCTGTCTGAAACCAACAGGCTGCCTGTCTCCACATGTAACATCCTTGGGAACACTAAGTGCTTCATGCCTCCTCCTCCTCTGAAGGCAGGTGTCACATTTTGCTGTTGCTGTGTCTCTTCAGCTCCTAACCAGCTGTGCCACTCAACATGCCTTTTTTTTTTGACTGATGACTGGGGGTGGGGAGGGGGTTGTACCTTCTATCTTGCAGTGCACAGCATAGACTTGTGACAACTTCTGTTTTTGTAGTGACTGTTTGTGCAACATTTGAACATATATGTTTTATTAATTCCTCCAGAAGGTCAGATGTAAAAAGAGCATCTCCTCTACAAACCAGCCTTTATCACTGGGATATGGGATATATATATATACATATATATATATGGCTAGCAGGGTTATTGCTGGTATTCAATGCACCACTCTCTGCCACCACTTTGCCTTTATTTTTCCCCCCATAAAAAAGACAGAAGTTGAGTGGGGTGGGAAGTTGCCCACCCAGTTGAGGACACATGTTAACATGTTTGAGGATCTGGGCCTAAGCCACCTCTCACCACCTGCAGGCGGGATGCTTCAGATATAGTGAAGCAGGTTTTCAGGCATCTCTCTCACTCCCTCTCTCCCCTTTCTTAATTTCTCCCTGTCCCATCAAATAAAATATAAAGAAAAGAAAGGGACTATGGCCAAAGGGAGAATTGGATATTTTTTAAATTATTATTATTTTACTTTTTATTGAGGAAGTTAATGGTTTACAGAAAATATAATTGCTAATGCATGTGTAAAACTTCTCAATTTTCTGCAAATCACTCTTAGTCTGTAAAGTCTATATCATAGACTTAAAACAAAAGCCACTGTAATTCGATGTCATATCTAGACAGATGATGGCTAGGCACACAGATACTGATATATATCTAGATAAGTAGATATATCATTTTTTTTCTGTTTTTCTTTTTGCTGTCAGGGCTATTAGCACTGTGGTTTGGTCCTTGCGCAGTTCTACCATGCCTCGGTATCCATCTGTTTTTCTTTTTCTTTGAATAGATGGTAAGAGACTGAAAGAATTAGAGAGAGAAAGGAGGGTAACACAGACAGACTGGGATTGTTACAATTACTGCTGTGACTATTCAGTGCAAGCTGGACAATGAGCGTTATTCCCCTATGAGCTCAGGGCCTGGAATTCTCCTTGTCATCAGCTATGGTTGTCACAGTTGGTGCCTTCAGGAGGGCCCACCTAGTCCCAGTTTGTCTGTGACAACTTTAGATTTACATGACAAGTCCCACATCCCAGAAACTGACCAAGTCCTATGCAAACCACACAGTTGGTACTCCCACCTCTAGTCTACATGCCACCCACCAGATAAACCTTGTAATGTTTAGAAGAATAGAATCCACAATTCTCACTTGCAATCTTTTGAATAAGAAATAATACCTATAGAAATTTTCTCCCGGAGAAGGGAGGAAGATGGAGGATTGAGAAGTCGCTAAGAGCGAGTGCTCTGATCGCATCGTCGGCAACGGTAGGATTTTCTGCCTTTAGCAGGCCAGTTAATAAGGGGTGACACCAAAAAGTGAGTACAATTTAATTTGGGTTAAGAATTAGAGTAAAGGTGACACGGACTAGCGGGGTTCCAGAATTCCCAGGGCGCCGGGCAAGGCGAGTGCGCCGGGCATTGTCCTCCGACCGCCCAGGAAGGCGGCTCCTCTGCCGGTTGCAGAGCGCGGCGGGCAGAGGACCCGGAAAGAGCACTTTAGCTCGGGGGCTTTCTCTTGGGAGTTTCTAGGGTCCACCGCGACCCTGAGGGCGGATCCAAAGACTTCTTGAGTATAGCTCTCATTGGATCAAAGGATTTGGAGCTGGTTTTCATTTTTGAGAAATCCTTTAAAAAAGTCTGGAGGGGGGGGTTTCCCAGAAGAGGGCAGACTGAGAAGCTGCTAGCCTTGGAGCTCCGGACACATCTCGTGTAAACAATAGGATTTTCTGCCTTTAGCAGGCCAGCCAATAAGGGGCCATAGCGGTGACACCAAGGAGGTGTCAATAACTTAATTTGGGTTAAGAATTAGAATAGGGGAAAAAAATTCTTTTTTCTTCCTTTTAATTTTCAAGCATACATCCTTCCCGCCGCCCCCCCCCCCCCATAAGCAGTGCCTGGGACCAGCTACTAGCAGGATACCCCATACCACCAAACAGGGTTTTTTTTTTTGTTTTTTTTTTAATTCACTGATACACATTTGGGAAGTTCCTCGCACTGCTCTTTAATTACAACCCTTCTTCTTATCTTCTCCCTTTTCTCTCTCTTATCTCTATCTCTTTTTTTAATTTATTTTTTTTTATCTTGTCATACACTTCTTTCTTCTTTGCCTTTCTGAATTTGTGAATTACTTTGGGGAAGAAATCTGACCCAGAGTGGACTCTCTATGTGTGTATCTCTGCTCTAGTTCCCTTTACACTCTTGTTACCCCTAGAATATACACTGGATAGTAGATTTGCATAACTGTCTATTCTTGCTATCCTCTCTTTCTTTTCTCTTTCTCCACTGGGATTTGGTTACTATTTTTTCACGGACTGGAGAAATTTTTTGGCTAACTGGTAACGATTAAACTCCTTCAATACTTACTTCAGTTGCTACTGTAATTCCGGAGGTTGGTGAGTGCAACTGGCATAAAGGTATTTAGTACAGTGTTACTTGTGCTCAAAACACAACAACTGAGGAACAACAGAGCATTAAAAAAAAAAAGAGAGAGAGAAACACATAAATAAAAAAAATGGGTAGATTAAAAACAAATAAAACTGCTACCCCAATGAATGAAGACAAGAGCCCAGAAGAAACCACAAATCAGTCAGAAGTAACCATAGATAAGAAAAGTATGCAAGCAATAATAAACTTATTAATCACAGAAATGAAAACAACATTGGAGGAAAGGAATGGCAGTATTAGGGAAACAACAGTTGAGACCCCCAAGTAAAATACTGATTATCTTGAGACAATTAGAGAACTGAAAGCTGAAATAGCTGTAATGAAGAAAGAAGCTGAGGCAAGAGAAAGCAGACTAACAGAAGCAGAAAACAGAATTAGTCAGACAGAGGATGAGTTAGAGAAAACTAAGAAAGAGGTGAAAGAGCTTAAAAAGAGATTGAGAGACACTGAAAACAACAACAGAGACATATGGGATGATCTCAAAAGAAGTAACATTCGTATAATTGGCCTGCCAGAGGAAGAAAGAGAGGAAGGGGAAGCAAACATTCCAGAGGAAATAATAAAAGAAAATTTCCCAGACCTGAATAACAGAAAGGATATCAAGGTGCAAGAGGCCCAGAGAGTACCAAACAGAATCAACCCAGACCTGAAAACACCAAGACACATCATAGTCACAATGAGAAGAAGTAAGGATAAAGAAAGGATCCTAAAGGCTGCAAGAGAGAAACAAAAAGTCACATACAGGGGAAAACCCATAAGACTTTCTGCAGATTTCTCCACTCAAACTCTAAAAGCCAGAAGGGAGTGGCAAGATATCTATCGAGCCCTGAATGAAAAAGGGTTTCAACCAAGGATAATATATCCTGCTAGACTTTCATTCAAGCTAGACGGAGGGATCAAAACCTTCTTAGACAAACAACAGTTAAAGGAGGCAACTATCACCAAGCCGGCCCTGAAAGAGGTACTAAAAGACCTCTTATAAACAAGAACATCACTATAATACTTGTAATATATCAGAGTAAACAAATTGTTTTTTAGAACAATGGCACTACAATGCATTAAATCTATAATATCAATAAATGTCAGTGGCTTAAACTCACCCATCAAAAGGCACAGGGTGGGGGGATGGATCAGAAAACATAACCCAACCATATGCTGCTTGCAAGAATCTCATCTGTCACAACAAGATAAACACAGACTTAAAGTGAAAGGATGGAAAACTATCATACAGGCTAACGGTCCACAAAAAAGGGCAGGAACAGCCATTCTCATCTCAGACACGATAGATTTTAAATTAAATAAAGTAATAAAATATAGGCAAGGACATTACATAATGATTAGAGGATCAATCAGCAAGAAGACTTAACAATTATTAACATCTATGCACCCAACGAGGGACCATCTAAATACATTAAACACCTATTGAAAGAATTTCAAAAATACATCAATAGTAATACAATAATAGTGGGAGACTTCAATACCCCACTCTCACACTTGGACAGATCAACAAAGCAGAGAACCAATAAAGATACAAGAGAATTGAATGAAGAGATTGACAGACTAGACCTCTTGGACATTTTCAGACTCCTCCACCCCAAAAAACTGGAATACACCTTCTTTTCAAATCCACACAACACATACTCAAGCATAGACCACATGTTAGGCCACAAAGACAGCATCAATAAATTCAAGAGCATTGAAATCATCCCAAGTATCTTCTCAGACCACAGTGGAGTAAAACTAACTTTTAACAACAAACGGAAAATTATTAAAAGTCATAGAATTTGGAAACTAAACAACATGCTCCTTAAGAACCACTGGGTCAGAGACTCACTCAAACAGGAAATTCAAATGTTCCTGGAAACTAATGAAAATGAAGGCACAACCTATCAAAATATTTGGGACACAGCGAAAGCAGTACTGAGAGGGAAACTTATAGCCATACAATCACATATTAAACACCAAGAAGAAGCCCAAATGAACGACCTTACTACACACCTCAAGGACTTAGAGGAAGAGGAACAAAGGAACCCTAAAGCAACCAGAAGGACAGAAATCACTAAAGTTAGAGCAGAAATAAACAACATCGAAAATAAAAGAACCATGCAAAAGATCAATGAAGCCAAATGTTGGTTCTTTGAAAGATTAAACAAAATTGACAAACCCCTAGCCAGACTCACCAAACAAAAAAGAGAGAAGACTCAAATTAATAGAATTGTAAACGATGCAGGAGATATAACAACTGACACCACAGAAATCCAGAGAATTCTGCGAAACTTCTATAAAGAACTATATGCCACCAAGCTAGAGAATCTGGAAGAAATGGAACAATTCCTAGAAACCTACGCACTTCCAAAACTGAACCAAGAAGAACTACAAAATCTAAATGCACCAATCACAGACAAAGAAATTGAAACCGTTATTAAGAATCTCCCCAACAACAAAAGTCCTGGACCAGATGGCTTCACAAATGAATTCTACAAAACTTTCAGGAAACAGTTAATACCCATATTTCTTAAGCTATTCCATAAGATTGAAGAAACAGGAATACTCCCTTCCACCTTTTATGAAGCCAACATCACCCTGATACCAAAAGCTGATAGGGACAGAACAAAAAAGGAAAACTACAGACCAATATCTCTGATGAACATAGATGCCAAAATATTAAACAAGATCTTGGCCAACCGGATACAGCAACACATCAAAAAGATTGTTCATCATGACCAAGTGGGATTCATCCCAGGAATGCAAGGCTGGTTCAACATCCGTAAATCAATCAATGTCATTCATCACATCAATAAAAGCAAAGCCAAAAACCACATGATTATCTCAATAGATGCAGAGAAAGCCTTTGACAAAATGCAACACCCATTCATGCTCAAAACTCTACAGAAAATGGGAATAGATGGGAAATTCCTCAAGATAGTGGAGTCTATATATAGCAAACCTACAGCCAACATCATACTCAATGGAGAGAAGCTGAAAGCATTCCCCCTCAGATCGGGGACTAGACAGGGCTGTCCACTGTCACCGTTACTCTTCAACATAGTATTGGAAGTTCTTGCCATAGCAATCAGGCAAGAGAAAGAAATCAAAGGGATACAGATTGGAAGGGAAGAAGTCAAGTCTCACTATTTGCAGATGATATGATAGTATACATAGAAAGACCTAAAGAATCCAGTAGAAAATTACTGGAAGTTGTTAGGCAATATAGCAAGGTATCAGGCTACAAAATCAATGTACAAAAATCAGTGGCATTTCTTTATGCAAACACTAAATCTGAAGAAGAAGACATCCAGAAATCACTCCCATTTACTGTTTCAGCAAAATCAATCAAATACCTAGGAATAAAGTTGACCAAAGAAGTGAAAGACTTGTATACTGAAAACTATGAGTCGCTACTCAAGGAGATAGAAACTGATACCAAGAAATGGAAAGATATCCCATGTTCATGGATTGGAAGAATAAATATCATCAAAATGAATATTCTCCCCAGAGCCATATACAAATTTAATGCAATACCCATCAAAGTTCCACCAGGCTTCTTTAACAGAATAGAACAAACACTACAATCATTTATCTGGAACCTGAAAACACCTAGAATTGCCAAAACCATCTTAAGGAAAAGGAACAGAAATGGAGGCATCACACTCCCAGACCTTAAACTATATTATAAAGCCATCATCATCAAAACAGCATGGTACTGGAACAAAAATAGGCATACAGACCAGTGGAACAGAATTGAAAGCCCAGAAGTAAATCCCAACACCTATGGGCATCTAATCTTTGATAAGGGGGCCCAAAGGATTAAATGGAAAAAGGAGGCTCTCTTCAATAAATGGTGCTGGGAAAACTGGGTTGAAACATGCAGAAGAATGAAATTGAACCACTTTATCTCACCAGGAACAAAAACCAACTCCAAATGGATCAAAGACCTAGATGTCAGACCAGAAACAATCAAATACTTAGAGGAAAACATTGGTAAAACACTTTTCCACCTACACCTCAAGGACATCTTTGATGAATCAAACCCAATTGCAAGGAAGACCAAAGCAGAAACAAACCAATGGGACTACATCAAATTGAAAAGCTTCTGCACATCCAAAGAAACTATTAAACAAACAGAGAGACCCCTCACAGAATGGGAGAAGATCTTCACATGCCAGACATCAGACAAGAAACTAATCACCAAAATATAGAAAGAGCTCAGCAAACTTAGTCGCAAAAAAGCAAATGACCCCATCCAAAAATGGGCAGAGGAAATGAACAAAACATTCACCACAGAGGAGATCCAAAAGGCTAACAAACATATGAAAAACTGCTCTAGGTCACTGATTATCAGAGAAATGCAAATCAAGACAACACTAAGATACCACCTCACTCCTGTAAGAATGGCATACATCAAAAAGGACAGCAGCAACAAATGCTGGAGAGGATGTGGGGACAGAGGAACCCTTTTACATTGCTGGTGGGAATGTAAATTGGTACAGCCTCTGTGGAGAGCAGTCTGGAAAACTCTCAGAAGGCTAGACATGGACCTTCCATATGACCCAGTAATTCCTCTCCTGGGGTTATACCCCAAGGACTCCATAACACCCAACCAAAAAGAGGTGTGTACTCCTATGTTCATAGCAGCACAATTCATAATAGCTAAAACCTGGAAGCAACCCAGGTGCCCAACACCAGATGAGTGGCTGAGAAAGCTGTGGTATATATACACAATGGAATACTATGCAGCTATCAAGAACAATGAACCCACCTTCTCTGACCCATCTTGGACAGAGCTAGAAGGAATTATGTTAAGTGAACTAAGTCAGAAAGATAAAGATGAGTATGGGATGATCCCACTCATCAACAGAAGCTGACTTAGAAGATCTGAAAGGGAAACTAAAAGCAGGACCTGATCAAATTGTAAGTAGGGCACCAAAGTAAAAACCCAGTGGTGAGGGGTAGGCATGTAGCTTCCTGGGCCAGTGGGGGGTGGGAGTGGGCGGGAGGGATGGGTCACAGTCCTTTGGTGGTGGGAATGGTATTTATGTACACTCCTAGCAAAATGTAGACATATAAATCAGTAGCTAATTAATATGAGAGGGGGAAATCAATTGTATGTCTCAAAGTTTCTCAAAAGACAAATTGAATCTTTTTAATATATAGGCTATGTATTTGATATGCGGACTCTCTCAAAAGCCTAGACCAAGTAGATTAGAAGCTTCCAATAGCACAGCTATATACAAGATACTAGGTACTGTCCAGCAAACCATAACAAAGGGACTTTTCAAAGTTAACCCAATTAACAAATAATGTGATGATAATATTAACTATTGATTGTCTTTTTGATTGTCTTTTTGAACCCTAAGACAGCAGGAACCTCACATCTTCACTATAGAGCCTCTACTCCCCCCAGTCCTGGAACCCTTGGATAGGGCCCACTTTCCCGTATGCATCTCCCAATCCAAACCAAATAACATTGCATCTGCCGATCACAACCTAACCAAAGCAACGATTGCTACCTCAACATGCTTCACCTCAGAATGTATCCAGAGACTTCACGTGTAGAATGACAACCCTTCAGCTTCATTACTCGGGTAAGACCTTTCCTTTAATAGTATACTCTAATTTCATCTCAGGTAGTTCACTTTCTAACAAAGTCCCATAACCTAGATATACACCAGTTTCTGTGAGAGAGAGCTTATGTGCACACGTATCCATAAACTACTGCAAAATATATACCTGAAAGCAGGACTACACTAGAGTTTGCAGTGAGTACCTCCCTAACACTTCCTCTCCACTATTCCAAGCTTGGGATCCATGATTGCTCAACAAATTGTTTGGCTTCATATGTTAACTCTCTTTTCAATCACCAGGTTCCAGATGCCACCAGGATGCTGGCTAGGCTTCCCTGGATTGAAGACCCCACCAATGTGTCCTGGAGCTCAGCTTCCCCAGAGTCACACCCTACTAGGGAAAGAGAGAGGCAGACTGGGGGTATGGACCGACCAGTCAATGCCCATGTTCAGTGGGGAAGCAATTACAGAAGCCAGACCTTCTACCTTCTGCGACCCTCAACGACCCTGGGTCCATGCTCCCAGAGGGATAGAGAATGGGAAAGCTACCATGGGAGGGGGTGGGTTATGGGGATTGGGTGTTGGGAATTGTGTGGAGTTGTACCCCTCCTACCTTATGCTTTTGTTCACTAATCCTTTCTTAAATAAAAAATTAAAAAAAAAAAAAAGAAATTTTCTCCCACTGGAATTCTATTTTTTAACAACTCCATAGTGAATTGGCGTAAGAATAATTGATATATGAAAAACCACATGTATTTAATTTGTATAGTTAATTGTAGACATTGAAGTTCAACAGATGGATATATCACTTTTGGAAATTTTAGTATACTAAATATTTGCTATAACATCTTTGAAAGTGTGATTTATGTGAGATAAGTCAGAAGCAAAAGAAGGAATACGGGATGATCTCACTCATCAACAGAAGCTGAAAATCAAGATCAGAAGGGAAAACACTAAGCAGAACTTGGACTGGAGTTGGTGTATTGCACCAAAGTAAAAGACTCTGGGGTGGGAAGAGGGTTCAGATCCTGGAACATGGTGGCAGAGGAGGACCTACTGGGGCTTGAATTGTTATGTGGAAATGTTATGCATGTACAAATTATTGCATTTCACTCTCGACTATAAACCATTAATTCCCCAATAAAGAAATTTTTTAAAATAAGTAAGACTTGTGTTCTGTATATACTTCATATTTCATATACAACTGTATTGCTCTATTTAACCTGCTAGAACAGAATGCTAGCAACCATGAGATGAATGGGAACAGTGCTTTGAGGCCTGCTGCATGACGGTGGAAGTGGGCCTAAGTTACCAGTGTTCTAGTTCCAAGGGAAGCAGCATGGCGGGTTCCAGGGAGAAAGCCAGTAGGCAAAGAGCAGCAGGAACAGAGAGTGATTTCTACCAGACACCCCTTGAAATTACTTCCTGTACACCATAATTACACCAAATCCACAGTTACTTCCTGTACACCACAGTCCCTAATTACACCAAATCCACAGGTACTTCCTGTATACCACAGTCCATAATTACACCAAATCCACAGTTACTTCCTGTACACCACAGTCCCTAATTACACCAAATCCACAGGTACTTCCTGTATACCACAGTCCATAATTACACCAAATCCACAGTTACTTCCTGTACACCACAGTTCATAATTATATCAAATCCATAGTTACTTGCTGTACACCACAGTCCGTAATTACACCAAATCCACAATTACTTCCTGTACACCACAGTCCATAATTATACCAAATCCACAATTACTTCCTGTACACCACAATGCACAAGTCCGCCATGTGCTCCTCCAGCTGGTGTCAGTCATATAATAATTATGTTCCTCAAAATCAGACACATACTCACAGTTTTAGTTGCTGTAGTAAAGACAGCATGGCAAAGGATGGAGCAAGGAGTAAAGGCCACAGGAATTGTTCCTACGATAAATTGAAAACTGCGTGAGAAATTATAGAAATCTTTGACTAGAGTAGTGTGGATAACTTAAAGAAATAAAATAAACTCCTGTTCATTTCTCATGTATTTAATAAATGTGAATAATTAGGAAACATATTAATTTTCAAAATACTTTATTTGTTTCTCACATCTTCCAGTTGCCTCAGATGTCTAGAGAAAAAAAAAAATGTCCCCCGTGGAGGGTATGAACTCTGTTACCAAGATTCAGACTTACTGCCAACAGTATGTGTAACAAGTGACTTTACTATTTTTTTTAACCAGCCTCCACCACCTTCCAGAAAAGTAAGATTTTATGTAGACCTCTTTTCCACTGCATATCAAAGAATTTATTTTCTTCAGAGATTAGTTTGAGATCCTTATCACTAACACACGAATTGACAACATTTGCGTGGAAGAATAGATTTTTTTTTCAAAGACTGAATATGATGTCTTTTTTTTTCATTTCATTCTAGTAGGTCAGAAGCAAATCTTACTGGCTTGCTGTAATTTACAACTCTCGTATAGGTATTCAAAGAGAATAAAATGGGTTTGCCTGATCTGACTGTGAATACTTGCTTTGAACAGTTCTGGAAATTACTGAAAGTACCACTATCTTTTGTGATAAATGCATTTTTATGATTACAACTCTATTTCAGGACTCACTGTACACTACTTATAAATATGAGGTGCTTCTTAATTCTCTCTAAGCTTTCAAACAGCTACCAATGAACAGTAGCAGCAAGAAAAAGG
This sequence comes from Erinaceus europaeus, assembly GCF_950295315.1. Classification (NCBI taxonomy): domain Eukaryota; kingdom Metazoa; phylum Chordata; class Mammalia; order Eulipotyphla; family Erinaceidae; genus Erinaceus; species Erinaceus europaeus. The sequence continues at coordinate 16,865,345 of NC_080166.1, read as the reverse complement.
TAAACAATTTATCCCTTGTAAAATGTGGTTCATTCCCATTCTTGGTGGTTTCAGGCAGTTTTAAATGAAACTTTGGACACACTGAAAGTACTGTCACATTTGTGAGACTTGGGGTGTATATTTTGCAAGTGAAAAGTTTGATCAGGGAGTCAGGCAGTAAGTAGCGCAGCAGATTAAGCACAGGTGGCACAAAGCTCAAGGACCAGCGTAAGGATCCCGGTTGGAGCCCCCGGCTCCCCACATGCAGGGGGGGGGTCACTTCACAAGTGGTGAAGCAGTTCTGCAGGTGTCTGTCTTTCTCTCTCCCTCTCTGTCTTCCCCTCCTCTCTCCATTTCTCTCTGTCCTATCCAACAACGACAACAATAAAACAAGGGCAATAAAGGGAATAAATAAATAAATATTTAAAAGAATAGTATCATCACTTTATATTTCTTTATATTTAATCAGATTAGTTTTATTTTTCTTAAAGCTTAAGCGATTTTGCTTCCACCATTGTGGAGTTACCATGACAACCCAAGACTATTAAATCTCCCAAGAACTGAATGAATCACTAAGATGAGAATCAAGGGTGAAGAGTGTGCACATTGCAACCACAGCCCTGGAACAGTATCAAGTAGGAGCTGAGCCCTTGAGAACCTCACTGGTCTGTGCTCTGTCAACAGAAATTTCCAGCCCCAGTCAATGCCAAGGATTCTATAGCTAGTCTCTTGGCAGGGACAGATGACAACACTATGACCAAAGTCACAAGATCATGACTTGGGGGGGGGGGGGGGGCAGGTGATGGTGCACCTAGTTAAGCACACACATTACAGTGCACATGGACCAGAGTCCAAGCCTCTGGTCCACCACCTGCAGGAAGAAAGCTTCACAAGTAGCAACACAGGGCTGCAGGTATTTCTCTGTCTCTTTACCCTCTCTATCTCCCCCTCCCCTCTCAATTTCTCTGTCTCTATCCAATAATAAATACATTTGTAAAAAAGATTAAACAAATTAAAAATTATGACTCAGGTAACTTACTCATCTTAGAATTAATAAAATTTCAGTTAACAACCATGTGTTCACAACTGTATCTTAAACTATTATCCCCTCAATAAAATAATATGTGAGATTTAAGAAAACAAATAAATCATACCTCTTAAATATACAGTCCTATAAACTCACAATGCTTGAGTGTTTTCTTCATAAAGTAAAGGGTATTAAAGTTGCAATGGTCTTGTCAGTTTTTCCATTTTATAAATAAAAATTAAGAAAATAAGCAAAGTCATGAGATTCGAATGGCCTAGATCAAACTCTGCTTACAAGCCTGTCAGGACATCTGTGCTCCATTGCAATAGTCACATTCATTCACACATGCAATTGACTGTGGACTTTTCTTAATGCTAGAATGGCATTGTTGAGTAATGGTGACAGACACGACAAAACTTTCAAAGTCCTAGTCTATTTATTGGTGTATATTTACAAAAAAAAAAAAAAAGCAGTTGCCCATCCCTGACCTACAGATCAGTAGACATAGAGGAGGTCTAAGGATTGTACTGTGGGGTCTTCTGACATCTGAGATGTCAGGGAAGGCAGGGAGACACAGAGAAATGAAGTTGGAGCGGTGAGTGCACAGAGATACACATCCTTGCTTAAACTCAAGTCCTTTGCTCCTAGGACAGACAGCATGGTGAAGCTGCTCAGTGAGTATGAAAATTATTTGTGTTCAAGAAAAAAAAAAAACATGAATGCAAACAGTACCACCTCCACATGTCTCACTTCAGATTGTGTCCAGAGATGCCAGGAGTGGAATGTGAACCCTTCAGCTCCATTACTCTGGTGAGATATTTCCTATCTCACAGGACACCTTAATTCCGTTTCATGTGGTACACTTCCTAAGAAAACCACAGAACCTGGATATAGGTCAGGGCCCATGAGATAAAGTACAAGTGTATATGTATCCATAAGTTAGGGGGAAATTTTTTAAAAAGAAGGAGAAGAAGGAGAAGGAGGAGAAGGAGAAGAATAAGGAGGAGGAGAAGGAGAAGAAAAATGGGGGAAGAGGAGATAGCATAATGGTTATGCAAAGACTCTCATGTCTGAGGCTCCAAAGTCCCAGGTTCAATCCCCTATGCTACGATAAGCCAGAGCTGAGCAGTGCTCTGGTTAAAAAATTTTTAAAAAATTGATTGGAAACATTTCTCATTCCAGTCTGCCAATACTTCAATGTGATTCTCTGTCAAATGATTGTGAGGCTAGCCTGAGGTGTTCAGAGGAGGGAAATAAATTTATTTAACTCATCTCTGAGTAAAATAAAAACAGCAAGCTCTAGAGTCAACTTTTGATCTTGTGTATTTCCCTCTTGATCCTAAAAATAGGTTGGTGTATGTTTTGTTGCAGGACTCAAACCAGCCAGCGAGAAGGTTGACCAAAATGAAAGCTCAGACTAACACTTCTCTTCTCATCCTATCAGCGCAGAAGATGGGCATCTCAAAAGCCAATTTGTGTACTGTGATTTATTCCAGCAGCCCAGCAGAAATAAGTAATACTGTTGAACCCTCTCACATTGCAAGTTCTTTCTTTTTTACACTGGGAAAAATACATTTCTCTTATCTTTCAACTGCCTGAGATGTCTAGGGGAAAAGTTCCCCAAGGAGGATAGGAACTCTTGTTACAAAGGATCAGAATTACCACTAATATTCAATGTAATGGATAACGTTTTTTTGTTTGCCAGCCTCCAACTATAATCTTCCTGAAAAGTGAGATTTTATGAGTGAATAGAAACAAGGGAGGTAGCTCAGAGATCTGTTTTAAGAATGATTTTATATGCGATAAATAAAAATTAAAAGAGAAAAAGAAACAAGCTGGGGTTATGAATCAAACCACCAGTATTCATGCCCAGTGGAGAGGCAAATACAGAAGCCAAAACTCCCACCCCGTAAAGATTTTTTTACTGATTTAATTATGATCAACAAGTCCATTGGATAAGAGAGGTACAATTCCGCACAATTTCCACCACCAGAGTCCCACATCCCCTCCCCTCCATTGGCAGGCTCCTTATTCTTTATCCCTTTGGGAGTATGGACCCAGGATTGTTATGGAGCACAGACGGTAGGTCTGGCTTCTGTAATTGCTTATCTACATCTCTCAAAGAATTTTAATCCATAATCCCAGTGGGGTAGAAGTGATAGAAGATGATAAGAAAGCTATCAACTCCCACTTCATGTGTTACCTGGAGAGAGAAGAGGAAAAAGAGAGGGACATTTTGATGTTGTAATAGGGTTATGTGTAGCTTGGAAAGGAAAAGAAGACAGGACCTTTAAAAGCAAAATCAACAAAAAAGGACAATCATATACAAATATGGACAGATAGTTCTAGAAATAATAGTTAACCTCTATCTACAACCTTAGGGAAACTGCTGTAGCTTACAATAGAGAGATTGGGGATTCATATCTCTGGCAGGGGAAATGGTGTAAAAATCATAATATGCCTATTGACATATAATTTTGTAAATCAATATTAAATCACTAATAAAAAAGTAAAGGAAAAAAATATATAGTTTCTCCACAAGTCATATGTTCCAATGTCAATAAAGTTAACAATAACTAACTTAGGTACTTTTTTGAAACCCATACAAACTGTCAATTTAGTGTTATTGGGATCAAGTAAAGATGACTAATTAAAAAAAAAACAGATGGTTATACTGATAAACTTCCATTTCCATGGAAATTTGTGCCAAGAAAATATTACCAACCAATCAGCTTCAGGGTATATTTTCTTAATGTTTTGCCAATTTTTCTATTTACTAAGCAAAATCAAAATGCTTATCTACAACAAGCACTTTCTAAAGTAAAAAAAAAAAAAGTCACTCCTACTATGTAACATCTTCCCTGTACTGTAGCAGATGTCTTACCTGATAGGCTTTGGGAAAACTTTTCATCTTTAATCTGCAAATTTAAACCCTGCCATGCTGATTTTTTAATCATCATTTAGCTTCTGTTCTTAACTATTTCATTGATTCTGCAGTTCAGAGCAGAGTTGTGAGATGATATAGATAATATTCCATAGTGTGTATTCATTTTAAAGAAATAGCAAACATACTTCTTCATGTTCTTTAAAGGTATCAGTTATACCACCTTTAGTACACTTGTTTGTTTTGTTTTATATTTTGTCTTCACTGGGGTTCTAGCACTCCAGGTTGATTTTTAGATAGAGGGACAGAGATGGAAAGACAGGCAGAGACATAAAACAATGCTGCTTCCTGTGTGGTGGTGGGCCAGGCTTAAGCCTGGGTTACACATATGACAAAGCAGGTATGTTATTGAAGTGAGCTTTCTCTTGCCAGTTCTGTATGTCTGTCGTCTAGCATAATAGATCTTCTTTGAGATTTCTCATTCATTCACCATTTGCAGGCCAACATTCGTTAATAGAAACCACATTTGGACTCTCTTACTTCTATATTAGTAGAAAATATTTGTTATATTTAATGTATAATAAATCTATCTTTTTTGGTGATAAGCCAGATCCTTGCATACACAAGGTTTCATGCCTCTTGAGCTACTTTTCTCTACAGAAATAGAGACACAGAGGGAGGTGAGTAGAGACACAGTTCTGCCGTCCGCATTGCCCCACTCCCACAGATAACCTCAGTGATGGCAACTTGGGTCTCACTGAAAATAGTAGCACTTCCTGTCAGCCCAAGTTCAGCTGTAAGAGAGCTACAAGTATCATCAGCATGGACTAAAGGCTCACTGAAAGGAATCAAGGAGGTGAAAGCTAGTATTAGGAGTAAAGCTTTGAATAGGGAAGAAGCAAAGAAAGTGACCATAGGAAGACAGTGAGATAACACCATTGTGTACAGAAGCCAAGCAGACAAATTGGCATGGTAACGAAGGCAAGAGCAGCTAGGACTCTTTAATTACAAAAAGAAACAATTCAAGCCTAATGAATACCTCACTTGGATGGGGTGTCACTTCAGCCTGTGTTTGGCACTTGTTTGAGCCTAGTCATCATTGTAGTCTCTCTCTCTCTCTCTCTCTCTCTCCTTCCTTCCATATCAAAAACAAACAAAAAAACAAAGAGGAGCCATCCATCCTCTTCAAACAGTGAAACAATGTGATGGCATTACCTGTCACTTGCCAGGAAGGTAGACAGGGATAGAAAAACAGATAAAAACATAGACCAGTATCAGAGGGATTGGCTGGTACTGTAATTTCATCGTGGAGAATTTGCTTGGCTTTGAATATTAACTCATTTTTCAACCACCAGGCTCCAGATGCTAGCATGATGCAGACCAGACTTCCCTGGACAGACTACCCCAACAATGAGTCCTGGAGCTCTGCTTCCCCAGAGCCTCACCCTACTAGGAAAAGATAGAGGCAGGCTGGGAGTATGGATCTGTCAATGCCCATGTTCAGCAGGGAAGCAATTACAGAAGCCAGACCTTCCACCTTCTGCATCCCACAATGACCTTGGGTCCATATTCCCAGAGGGTTAAAGAATAGGAAAATTATTAGGGAGGGGATGGAATATGGAGTTCTGGTGGTGGGAATTGTGTGGAGTTGTACCCCTCTTATCCTACGGTTTTGTCAATGTTTCCTTTTTACAAATAAAAAATGTATATATAAAAATAAAAAAATATCCTACAGAGTAGATTCTTTCATGAAACCCTTTAGAAATCCCTTTTTGAGTTGGGGGGGGGGTGAAAGTATTTTTCAGACACCTATCAAAAGGAGATAATAAATTGTACCCATCTGTCAACAGCTGCACTATAAGCCATTAAGCTCCCAATAACATGATTAAAAAACAAATTGTGGTGCATAGTCACAATGAAATACTACTTGGTTATTGTACATGATGAAGTCATCTTCTTTGCCTCCCCTTAGGTGAAACTGATGGAATCAAGGCAAGTGAGATAAGCCAAAAAGAAAAGGATGAATACCCAGACATCTCATGTATTGGTGGAACTTAAAAACAAAGACGGAATGGAAAAGACAAGATGAAACTGGACTGGGTGTGGTTCAACGCATTAATACAAAGGACGGGAAGGGAAGGAGTGGGAGTGTCTTGGGGTCCTGGTGTTTGATGGTGGGAAAGACCTATATTGAAGGTGAGTGTGCTGCAGACACCTGTCACAAAGAAATGAGAAACTCTACCCATCTATCTACCAACAACTAAACTGCGGTCCCTTTACCTCAATACAATGGTGAGGGGGGAAAAAGGAACAGTCATTGTTGGACCTATTTTGAAGGCTTTCTTTTCTCAATCTCATAAATCAAGCCCAAGATTAGGAATTATTCTTGGAACATGAGCTGGAATTAGATAATCCTCTAGCTCTCAACACTGAGTAAAGGTGAGCAGAGCACCATCATTACAGAACCCTCAGTGGACTAAGATCTTGCCTGCTGTTGTGTATCATCCTAGGACGGGTGCTGTCTTTGTTGATCTCACAGCAGCCTATGGCACAGTTTGGCACCGTGGTCTCCTAGTCAAGATCTCAAGAGGCCTGCCTCCATGGGTGGCCAACACTATATCGTTTCTTCTCCAAAACAGAAGATTCCGGGTGCATCTGGGTGACAAGTCTAGCAGATGGAGACTTGTCTCAAGTGGCCTCCCCCAGGGCTCTGTTCTGGCTCCTAGGCTATTCAATATTTACATCAATTACCTCCCAGAAACTTCTACAAGCAAGTTCATCTACGCCGATGACATCTGCTGTGCAACTCAGGCATCCAAGTTGGACATCCTCGAGGAAACACTCACGAAAGACATGTCTCTGATATCTGATTACTGTAAAAAATGGCGACTAATCCCTAGCACTGCAAAAACGGTATCATCTGTTTTCCATCTACACCATGCCTCAGCCTCGCGTGAGCTTAATGTGCAGCTTGGCGATACGAGAAACCAGCATGAAGCCCAGCCAGTCTATTTTGGCGTTACTCTCGATCACACCCTGTCATTTCACGAACATCTCATAAAAACTGCAGCAAAGGTGGGCGCGAGGAATAACATCATTGCAAGACTGGCCAGCTCCTCATGGGGCGCAAGCACTTCCACACTACGATCATCATCTCTGGCATGATGCTATTCCACTGCAGAATACTGTGCCCCAGTATGGTTCCGTAGCCCCCATGTCCACTTGGTCGATTCCAAATTATATTCCTCCATGAGGATAATTTCTGGAACCATCCGTTCCACCCCAGTTCCATGGCTGCCAGTTCTTAGCAACATCGCCCCGCCAGATATTCGTCGGGATGCGGCATCATCTAAGTTCATTTCCCATGTCTACGCTCGACCGGACCTGCCAATATACGCGGATATCTTCACCCACCCTGTCCAACGCTTGACGTCTCGTCACCCAATCTGGTCCCCTACGCCTACACTGAACTTCTCTGTTCCAGTCTCTTGGAAACAGAGTTGGCAGTCAGCTGAGGTCAAGAACAAACACCTCGTCACAGACCCCTGCAAGCGTCAGCCCGGCTTTGACCTAGCACGTTATGATCGGGCCCTCCTCAATCGCTATTGAATAGGCCATGGCCGGTGCACCACTATGTTCCATCACTGGGGAGCCAGAGACGACCCGAACTGCCCCTGCGGCTCCAGACAGACTATGACCCACATAGTCAACGACTGCCACCTCTCCAGATTCAAAGGAGGTCTCGAAACTTTACATCAGGCTCAACCTGATGCTGTTGACTGGCTACGGAAGAAGGGCAAAGGCTAGAAGAAGAATCCTAGGATGCGGAGAGTAACACCCCACCCAAAAGATGGTCATGTTCTCAACCCCTGGATTCAGTGATGATGATGTTCTAAGGTGAGGAACAAATGGTTTTGTGAATAAAGTTAAGGCTACAAATCACCTAACATTAAGATAAAAAGACTACCCTGGATTCCCCAAGGGGGACCAATGTAATCACAGCTTCTTAAGTGAGTAAGAGAGCAGTCAGAATTCCAAGATGAGAGAGATGGTAGCATTGGATGGACTCATCAGCACGCTGGTTTTGAAGGTGGAAGTAAGCCAGGAGCCATGAAGTGACAGTATTTCTTCAGTACATGAAGGACACTGCACTTTTAAGCTATTATACTAGTTGTAATTTATTTTGGAAGCAGTCGAAAACTAGCACAGAAGCCTCACCAGTATAATTCAGATAGATCTTACAAATTGCTGATTTCCAAGGGTAAGTTATCTACTTGCAAGAGAACTTATATAATGTTTCAAATATGTGTTTAGTATTCATGTTGCATGCAAGCTATGTTTTAAATATTTATCATCCAATTTTGATTATATGAGAGCAATGGCAAGGCCATTCTAATTAGTAGATATACTGCACAGACCTAAACATAGTGTAGCTACTCTTCAGGGATGGTTTATTGTTGATTGGAGGTGATGTTTTCAGGCCAAATCTGTGCTCAGCATTAAAATAAGCAATGTCAGATGCCAGTTGTGAGTCCTTCCTTTGATTTAGCCAAACCCAGGCTTGTATCTCCTGTATTTGTCCCTCCCTATGGATTATCTCTCCCAAGTAACAATTAAAGTAATAGATATTAATTTATTTCCTTCAAAACAAATTCACTGGTAAAAGACTTAAAAAAGAAAAAAACTTTTATTATTACTGCTGGGACATCACTCTTCCAAGCTGATTTCCTTTCCTTGATTGCAATTTCCAGACACAGTACTAGGTACTGTATGGAAAAATACAGGATTGGGCTGAGGAGATGGCATCATGGTTATTATGCAAATAACTTTCATACCCAAGGTTCCAAGGTCCCAGGTTCAGTAACCAGCACTTCCATAAACTAAAGCTGTGCAGGGCTCTGGTCTCATCTATTTATGTATCTGTCTACCTATCTTTCTAGCTAGCTGGCTATCATCTGCTATCTCTATTAAATAAATATTCTTTAATTAAGGTATTTTAAAAAAGAAAAACAAGGAGAATATAGCTGTCCCCCACTTCTTCACATTCCAGAGGAAGTGAAAAAATCTGACAAATAGTATTTGCTATTCAGGCAAAAACATAATCTATAGGGAGCCTGGTAGTGGTACACCTGGTTGAGTGCACATGTTGCCATGCACAAAGACTTGGGTTCAACAGCCAGCTCTCCGCTTAGAGGGGTGAAGATTCACAAGCAGTGAAGCAAGTCTAAAGCCCTCTCTCCTCTCCTCTCCTCCACTCTCCTCTCCTCTCCTCTCCTCTCCTCTCCTCTCCTCTCCTCTCGTCTCTCCTCTCCTCTCCTCTCCTCTTTTCTCCTCTCCTCTCCTCTCGTCTCTCCTCTCCTCTCCTCTCCTCTTTTCTCCTCTCCTCTCCTCTCCTCTTGTCTCTCCTCTCCTCTCTTCTCCTCTCCTCTCTCCTCTCCTATCCTCTCCTCTCTTCTTCCTATCTCTCTCTCTCTCTTCCTCTCTCTCTCTTCCTCTGATCCATATCAGTTCTTCTCTGTCCTATCAACTAAAATAGACAGAAGGAAAAAATAGCCACCGAGCAGTGAATTTATAGTGCTAACATCAAGCCCCAGTGATAATACTAGTGACAATCAATAATTAAAAAGTAAACTGTAGACTACTTAAAAATATTTATTCTAATGAGAAAGCTAGCTCTCTGAGCACCAGTTTTCAGTCCTGGGAATTGCTTACTCACCTACTTTGTGTCCACAAGTCATGTTAGTCTGTACTCACCCATGGCTCAGGTGATTTTCTTCCTTTTTTTTTTTTTCTTTTCTTTTCTTCTTCTTTTTTTCTAATAGTCCTTTCTTTGATTCAGATCTAGGAGGGAAGATCCAACCTCCCAGTCTTGCTTCAGCCATTGCTAAGTACAATATGTTAGTCCTGGAAACCACTCCCTCACCTCCTTTCTGTCCATGAGCCACAGGTGTCTGTATTCACCTCTAGCTTGATGAGTTTTTGAAAAGATCCTGGTCATATTTTGTTGAGTTTTCAGGTGATTTCTGTTGCTATTCCTAGATGACCTGGGAGAGAAGAACATGGCTGCTGCTACTCCATAACCAAGACTCTAGAAGTCCTGTTTCTTCTCCTCCTTGTTTATTGAATGAGACAATACAGCATTTATCTTTCCACCTCTGGCTTTTTTTTTCTACTTAATATAATCCTATACATACAGACCTGTCTATGCTGTAGCGCAGAGCCCATCTTTTCTTACAGGTAAGTAATACATGCCTCAACCTTCTTCTCCATTCCTCCATCTTGGACACTTGACTTGTTTCCAAATCTTTGCCATTGTAAACAGCTGTGTCATGAACATGGATGGCTGTGCATATGTATCTTCAGATGATTTGTTGAGTTGTATGTCATACTGTTGTTATTTAACTTTAAAAGGGGATTGGTTGGGGCTGCTGCAGCACATAAAAGTATTCATAGCAGGGAGCTGGCAACTGGTTTAAACAATACAAGGTTTATTAGAGTGAAACAGGTAAAAGGCAAAATAAGCACTTGTCGTCAATGGTCAAGGGTACACTAGGTCCATAAAGTCTGAGTATACTTATCAAAAGTTTGGTCCCATAAGATAAGTAGCCATGACAGATACCTGGCGCACCTCCGCTGAGATGCTTCCGACCAGCAGAAGCAGCAGCAACCAAAGATGCTGGGCTAGAAGTGAGGGTGTTTCTTTCCGGGCACGTGCTCTCTGGATTGGAGAGAACTCGACCAGAACCAACCTGGGCTGCTGCTATCTCTCAGAAATGCAGGAGAGAGACCAGGAACTCATGGTGGAGTGGGAATACAATGTGTCTTTATTGATCAGAGACAACGCTTTTTATATATTTTGAACTGGAAGTGGCAAGTCGGAAAAGGAAATGACTAGGAAAAGGGGTGGAGAAAAGAAAAGAGCAGGCTAGGTAGAAACTCCCTTAGCAACTGTTGCGAAGGTTGTAACCAGTGGGATTAATTAATACCCTGCAGGCAGGGTGGGTCTCAGGCAAAACAATGATTATGTAAATAGACCATAGGATCAACAATAGAGTATGGATCAGGGGGAGCTCGTTTAATGCCCAACACAAAGAGAGCAACTTCTGGCTGGCTGCACTTTTAAGTCTACCCAGCCCACCCACAATGCTTTGCACACCAGCACAGACTGGATCCACCCACAGCCCCCATGCCCCTGTGCAAAACACTGCACACTCTGTTGCCAAGTCTGCCATCAACACTGTGCTGGAATTTCCATCAATGTTTGTTGGTATACTGCATCACCACATTATACTAAGGCTCTATTTCAAAATAAGACTATGATATATTTTGGTGAATGAGAGATTAAGACAAAATTCATCTTATAATGGATAAATATTCCTGAAACCAAATTGTTAGAACCACAGAGGTGCCTGTGGGATTTTTTTTTTTAATTGGGGCACTAATGGGTTACAGTAAATACTATTGTATATACTGAACATGTGTAAGATTTCTCAGCCTTCTGCAAAATACTTCTATCCCATAGGTCCTCCTCCACCATCAGGCACCAGGACCTGAAAATCACCCCACCCCCAGAGACCTTTGTTTTGGTTCAATACAGCAAACCCAATCCAAATTCTGCTTTGTATTCCACCTTCTGTTCTTTGTTCTCAACTTCATCCTTCTATTTCTGGCTTGTCTCACTTCACATGATTCCTTCAAGCTTCAGCCAAGATGAGATGAAGATGGCGAATTGCTGAGTAGTATTCCATTGTGTATATACACCACAACTGTCTCAGCCACTTATCTATTGTTAGACAACTAAGTTGTTTCCAGGCTTTGGTCCCAGAACACTGAGAGAAGCTTCTGTGATGTGGTGGTGGTGTCTCTCCTTCTCTTTCTGTCTTGCTCTGTCCCTTTCTATGTGGGAAGAATTAGTCCAGAGATTGAAACCTCTGGTAATGAAAAAATATAAATAAATAAATATTCTTCAAGAAGAACTATTTGATGATGGAAAGGTAGGTTAAGAAATCACAGGAATGTGTGAGTCTGGCGGTAGCGCAGTGGGTTAAGCGCACATGGCGCATAGAGCAAGGGCCTGCATAAGGATCCCAGTTGGAGCCCCCAGCTCCCCACCTGCAGGGGAGTCACTTCACAAGAGGTGAAGCAGGTCTGCAGGTGTCTATCTCTCCCTCTCTCTGTTTTCCCCTCCTCTCTCCATTTATCTCTGTCCTATCAAAGAACAATGACAACAATAATAAAACAAGGTCAGTAAAAGAGAATAAAGAAGTATTTTTTAAAAAGAAAGTAAATCACAGGAATGCTATCTTACTGTTCATTAGATAATTTTGTACCTTAATTATCCCTCTCTGATACATGCCATTCCCTTCAGAGAAAAGAAAAATCATCTCTTTGGGAGTTCATTCACCTTATGACTACAAAGCTAATATAATTTTTCTCTCCCACAGCCCAAGACTTTCCATCATCAATATTTTTCCTGCCTTGAACAACTCTGTTATAATCAAGAAAGATCTCACTTCTAACTTAATTACTTCTATCCCACTCACATTCTCTTTTTATTCACATTAAAAAAAAAATACTTATCAAAAGAAATTTCCAGAAGGCAAATGATCATGGCCACATGGAGGAGGGGAAAGATGTGGTATTGCAAGAGAGCTTGATGCTGCCTAAGTCACTCAACAGGCCATGCTGTCCGTAGGTGGTTATGAATAGAGCAGGGATAGAGTCTCTGTGCTCCCAGGGAAGAAGCAGAGACTCTCTATTCACTACAGCTCTGCCCTTTGCTTTCTCCACGACCTTTACTGGAACTTGCTCTGTGACTGGACAAAGCCTGAGCTGCAGACAAAGAGAAAAAGATGCTTAGGATGAATAGGTCAAAGATTGCACCTCCTTCCTAATGAAATCTCAGAGAGGAGCACTTAATTCCAAGGCTGAACACTTTGTAAAGGTTAATAGCAGGGAAAATTCAAGACCAGTAGATGGTCAAGTCCACACCTGCAGAGAGTATGCTTTTAAATGTTATCTAAGAGACTCTGCCTGTCAAACCACAGAGAGCCCAGAAGCAAATATATCTGTTGAACAACTCACATTTCTTAATTTCCATAGTTATTTCCCAAGTTGAAGAGATTCTTTTTCTTTTTATTTTTTTCTTGTATCGCTATTCTTTTCTTAGTGATCTAATATTGATATACAAAATTACATGTCACCAGGGGTATAATTCCACACTGTTCCCACCACTAGTGTTCTGAAACCCCAATCCCTCCATTGCAAAACACTGAGGTTCTCCCAAGGTTGCAGACATGGGTTAACTGTCATCCCTACAATTATCTGTCTACATTTGTGCTTAATTGCCCTCTTTTTCTTCCAGGTCCAGGTATATTTTAGTTATACTCCAAAGGGCCTGTGCCTATACCTGTTGTTGTTGTTTTTCCCCCCTGAGCCTGAAATCTCATATGCAGGTGGATCCTAGTTATTGGCTGCAGAGATGATGTCATAGCTGCAAAAAGGGCCAGAAAGCTGGATCATGGAAGAGAGTAGCTCCCTAATATGGGAAAAGGATATAAATATTGTTGACTATAAACCTCACTGATTTGATGTGATCTGGGGCCCATATTCAGCTTAGGAGCCTATGTGCCCTCTGCATCTCTGTAGATCTGAGCTCACATTCTGTGGTGATGAGTAGGAGCCAGACTTTCCTGGACAGACAACCCCACCAATGAGTCCTTGGGCTCTGATTCCCCAGAACCCTGCCCCTCTAGGGAAAGAGAGAGACAGGCTGAGTGTATGGATCAACCTGCCAATGCCCATGTTCAGCGGGGAAGCAATTACAGAAGCCAGACCTTCCACTTTCTGCACCCCATAATGACCTTGGGTCCATGCTCCCAGAGGGATAAAGAATAGGAAAGCTAACAGGGGATGGGATGGGATATGGAGTTCTGGTGGTGGGAATTGTGTGGAGTTGTACCCCTCTTATCCTATGGTTTTGTCAACGTTTCCTTTTTATAAATAATTTTTTTAAAAAAAGCATTTTTCTATGATCTAGATTTTATAATTTGCAGCTAAGTTTCCATTGTGTGTTCCACACTCGAGTCCAGGATCTGCTAGATGTGAACTCTTCAATATTTTAGTTTTTGAAGGAAAATAAGACTATTTCTCACTTGATAAATACACCACATGTATTTGCTGAAATTGATCTGGAATTAGTATAACTTTTCAGGTTATAGAGATCTTTCCAAGTAAATGTTATTTCAGAAGAGTGTCAGGTTTAGAGAAGAAGTGTAGGTCCCCACAGTTCAGATGCCTCATAGAGTTCAACATCTTATGTGTGTTTGTCACCTAAAGAAACAGTCTTCTGCTGGGGACGTGACTCAGACATAAAGGACAGGAGGCCCCAGTTTTAATTCCTGACACTAGGTTTTTCAAAATTGAGTGAGACATTAAGATCTCTCTCTCTGTCTGTTTCTCTCTCTGTGTGTGTATCTCTTTCTCTCTCTCTCTCCCTTCCTCCCTCCCTCTCTCCTTCTCTAGCTTTTTCTTGCTCATCAAACCATGTTTCTTTTTTTTTTTAATTTTTTATTTAAGAAAGGATTAATGAACAAAAACATAAGGTAGGAGGGGTACAACTCCACACAATTCCCACCACCCAATCTCCATAACCCACCCCCTCCCATGATAGCTTTCCCATTCTCTAGCCCTCTGGGAGCATGGACCCAGGGTCGTTGCGGGTTGCAGAAGGTAGGTCTGGCTTCTGTAATTGCTTCCCCGCTGAACATGGGCGTTGACTGGTCGGTCCATACTCCCAGTCTGCCTCTCTCTTTCCCTAGTAAGGTGTGTCTCTGGGGAAGCTGAGCTCCAGGACACATTGGTGGGGTCTTCAATCCAGGGAAGCCTGGCCAGCATCCTGGTGGCATCTGGAACCTGGTGATTGAAAAGAGAGTTAACATACAAAGCCAAACAATTTGTTGAGCAATCATGGATCCCAAGCTTGGAATAGTGGAGAGGAAGTGTTAGGGAGGTACTCACTGCAAACTCTAGTGTACTTCTGCTTTCAGGTATATATTTTGCAGTAGTTTATGGATACGTGTGCACATAAGCTCTCTCTCACAGAAACTGGTGTATATCTAGGTTATGGGACTTTGTTAGAAAGTGAACTACCTGAGATGAAATTAGAGTGTACTATAAAAGGAAAGGTCTCACCCGAGTAATGAAGCTGAAGGGTTGTCATTCCACGCGTGAAGTCTCTGGACACAGTCTGAGGTGAAGCATGTTGAGGTGGCAATCGTTGCGTTGGTTAGGTTGTGATCGGCGGATGCAATATTATTTGGTTTGGATTGGGAGATGCATACGGGAAAGTGGGCCCTATCTAAGGGTTAGGGGTTCTATAGTGGAGATGTGAGGTTCCTGCTGTCTTAGGGTTCAAAAAGACAATCGATAGTTAATGTTATCATCACACTATTTGTTAATTGAGTTAACTTTGAAAAGTCCTTTTGTTATGGTTTGCTGTACAGTATCCAGTATCTTGTATATAGCTGTGCTATTGGATGCTTCTAAACCATGTTTCTTTTGAGAGAGAGACTACCCAGTACTTATTCCTATAGATTAAATCCCATATTTTTTTTCTTTTTAGATTCCCTTTGTTTTCATCTGACAACTTTCTTTCTGTACCAGAATCCCATCCAGAATCCCATCTTAGACTCATTTGTCATGCCTCCTTGGCTGTGACCATATCCTAGACGTTCCTTTATTTCTGACTTTGATAAGAGAATATTGGTCAAATATTGTGCCCCTCTTCAGATTTGTCCGATTTTGTTGTGTTTTGAGTGTTTGTTTGTTTGTTTCATTGTTTTACTTTTGTGCAGAGACTGTGGGCTTTGAGAAAAGGACCAAAGAAATAGTCATTCTTATCATGGGATCTCCTGCTCTCCACTTGTCCTGTCACTCTGGATGTTATCCAGATTCCCTGGCTGAGGTAACTACCATCTGATTTTTCCAAAAAGTTATCTTTTCCTCACTTTCCGTACTGAAGTCTTTGGGAGGATGTTTTTGTGCCCACATGGAAGAGGCAGAGAGATTTATTCTTTTTACCATTTTTTTACCATTTTCTTGATAGGTGAAACAGCCACAAGGATCGTTTTGAGTTCTACAAAGATTTGTCCCTCCTCTCTCATTTATTTATAAATTTTATTATTTATTTATGTCAATATTCTCCAATAGACACTTCTTTTATACTTTGAATTGTAGTTCATTATTATCTTACTCTTTTTTCCCCATCTCTGGCCACCAGAAATTCTTCCAACTAGAAATCCTTTTAGTCACAGGAGTAAAAATATCTTTTATGCACACAGAATAGTGTTTGAAATTTAAGAAAAAAAAAACAGACATACAATTTATATGCAATGGATATTATTTTAATGGACAATGATTCCTAACTTCTTTTTTTTTTTCCTTTCCCTATCCTTTTCTTATCAGTTGTAAAAATATGTGTCTTACCCATCTTCATCCTGTACTCAACTAATCTCTACATCCAGCTTGGCAAGATAATGAAATAGTTCTATCTCTGTTTTACAGATGAAAAACTAAGACAGAAACGCTGAAGACTTCCTGTGCAGTTCTGGGGAAATCAAATCTGGAATTCATTACAGAAAGCTGGGTCACAGCGGCCTTCCTCCCTTCTCCAATTATGATGAAGCTTTGCAATCAATGCTGTGGTGATTTTTGCCCTTTGCAAAGTTCCAGGTCTGCAGCAAAAGTAGTCATGCTTAACTATTCCTCTGACCAGCTCTGTCTTTTCCTCCTTGTAGAGCAGGAAATTTTCTGCTATTTCTTAAGACCACCTGGAACTCTCAAATCTTAGTTCCCCCAAGAAGCTTTGCAAACAAGCTCCTTGTTGTTGCCAGGATCCCACAAGACCGTTAGCCAATATCCAGTTGCCTGTTCGATTTAGCTTTTCTTTAAAAAAAAGAAAGAAAGAAAGAAAGAAAGAAAGAAAGAACAGGCCTTATTTCTGTTCTGAAAATCTAATACCTGTGACCAGTGCCCAATGCTGGCAAGAGAGGAAATTTTGAGCTCCTGGTACTGTGCTTTTTACATGGGATGGAGAAGGGGGATGGAAAAGGATACCAGAGAAGAAAGACCACACGTGGCTGGTAGAACAAAAAGGGCTGTGTTTATGCAAGGCTTTGTAGATTATTAGCCTTTACACTTCAGGTCACACCTTTAATGTCCCTACACCTCAGTCTCTCCACCTGTAACATCAGCATCTCCTATGCCTAGCAAGTCTGATCCATTACTGGAACATTCAACTCTATGGAATTCAAACAAGATCTGCACTGAGCTGTACATATGCTTTCAAAACATGTTTCTCTCTAATGGTTTATATCCTTGTGCTGGGGTTCAAACCTGTGAATATACAAACTGTGTACTCTACCCACTGAGCTCTACCTGAGGAAGCACACCAAATTGCTAAAGTCCTCATGATTTTGTGTTGTGTAGCCACACTTAATGGCTAACAGGAAAAAGACCTCTAGGTGTGTGTAGGGGCGGGAGGGACAGGATAGCTAGTTAGACACCTCATCTGGAAGGGTGCAAGCCTTGTCATGCCCAAGACCCAATTTCAAATGTCTAGGATACCACATCAAAGCACTACACTACTAGGGGGAAATTTTCTCCAGTTCTTCTCTCTCTCTCGCTCTCAAACTTCAGCTCAAAGAAGTAAAACCGAGTCCTCAATAAGCTTAAAATCATGGGACCCTTGAAATATAGCTAAAATAGGCCTACTAGCTATTTCCAAAGCAGAGACTCCCAATCTTCATCTGCAGTATTCTGGCCTTTAGGTTCATGATTAGTCAACAATTTGTTTGGCTTTATATGTTAACTCTTTTTTTCAGCCACCAGGTTCCAGATGCTACCATGATGCCAACATGAATTCCTGGGCAGACGACCCCACCAAATGTGTCCTGGAGACCTGCTTCCCCAGAACCACCTGTCAACATTCATGTTCTATGGGGAAGCAATTACAGAAGCTAGAACTTCCACCTTCTGCACCCTATAATATTGGTCCATACTCCCAGAGGGGGAGAAATGATGGAGGGAAGATAACCAGATGGATCTGAACTCCAGTTCTATCAGGACCCAGAAAGAGAAGAGGAGGTGTGACTTAGAAAGGAAGAGACGGTAGGAACATAGAAACAAAATGGGCAAAGATATATA
>NC_080166.1:16762250-16844750 GCF_950295315.1 Erinaceus europaeus | reverse complement strand
ACAAGTTCACAGAAGATGTTAACATGTTTGATGAGAACTGGAATTTTGAGAAGCTCAGTGAGGTGTTAGCCTTTAGCATAAAATCTAAGGAGATGGCCCAAATCTCACGAATCAGAACAAAAATAGTTTCAATTCAATCATTTTTTGTGTGTGGTGCTGGGACCTCACACATGCACAGTTCCACTATTCCAGATAAACTTTTTTTATTCTTTGTTTCACATGGATACAGAGAGGGAGGGGGTGGGAAGAAAGAGAGATACAAAGAAAGGGAGAGAGAAAAATACACAGTCTGTGGAGGTACCCTAGCACCATCCATGGTGTTCCCATATAAACTGGAGCTTGAACCTGGGTTTCTAAGCATGACTTGGTCTGTAATCTTCTGAGTGCTCTTCCTGCCACAAAATACAGAATTTTAAAATGGGTGAAACATTCACTGAATATCAATTCATTTGTTGAACGCTGTCAAATAAAATATGCAGAAATATCTATGACTAAAATATTTTTTAAATTGAAGGGAGACTTTTATGTAAAAGTTCCCCTAAAATGCATTCAATTTTTTACATAAATAAAAGATAAAAAGCTAGTGGAGTCAAAGAAATTTTAATTCACATAATATTCATAAACTGAGATCCACTATTTTTCTGGTGAAATAGCCTCTGTAACTTCTATTGAGTGCCTTTGCCACTGAAGCATAATCAATGTTTTCCAGTTTCACTTAGGTATAGTTCACACGCATCTCCATAAAAGTTCAAGGCGTACAACATAATGGTTTGATTTACACAAAATGTAAATGACCACAACAGGTTCAGCTAAGGTTCATCACCTCAGAAGAAAAAGAACTCAGAATTATTCATTTTTATTTTATTGGAGGTTAGTAAATCACAGCACATTTGTTTATACATGTGTATGGTTTCCCAGTTCTACATAATAGGGTTCTGCTATGTAATCTTGACACACACACACACACACACACACCAAGACATCAAGGACCCCAGGCCCTTTCTCCCACAAGACCCTTTATTCCCTGTGGTGTACACACACACACACACACACACACACACACACACACACACACACACACACACATACACACATACACCAATCCAAGTTTCATCCTGTCTTCTCCCTTTTTAACTCTGTATCCCAAGTTCCACCTACAAGTGGAGTCATCTTGTATTCATCCCTCTCTCCTTGATTCACCCCACCCCCAACACTTTTCCTTCAGCTTCCAAAGAAAGTGAGATAAAGATTGAGATTTTAGAGTTTCTGTTCTGATGTCTAGGTCTTTGATGGTTGGCCTTGGTTCACCAATATTGGTCATATCACTATCCTTTCTGTCCTCTCTTTTCCTATATGGGTGTTCCTTTTGTTGCAGTTGTTTGAGTTCCCATTTCTATTCTACCACAAATTACCTCATTTGGAGTTAGAATTCCTTTACTTTTTCTGTAGGACTCTTTTCAGTGATTATTGTGAGACAGGCTTGTTGGTGATGAATTCTTTCATTTTGTTTGGAAATATGTTGGTTTCTCCTTCATACTTGAAGGATAGTTTGGCAGGACATAGTACTTGTGGTTAATAAATCTCATCCATTAGTACTGTAAAAATGCCATTCAATTCCATTCTTGCTTCTCTAGTTTGTGCTGACAAGCTTGTTTTATTTATCTACTTATTCTTTTGCCATTGAGTTATATGGGTGCTTCATGTATTTTTTGTCTATTAACCTATTTTCAGATGTGTGTTTCACAGATATTTTCCAATTCCGTGAGTCTTGTAGCTATTTCCTTTTTACTGTGAAGAAATGTCCTAGTTTCATCTAGATGCACCAGTCTACTCATATTATTTCTTGTGCTTTGTATGCCATGTCCAAAACAAGTCATGAATAAGAGAAATGTTACTCCTGTTTTCTTCTAAGAGTTTCACAGTTTCAGTTCTTATACTAAAAACTTTTTCTACTTCAGGTTTTTTTTTCCAGAAGTGTAAAGTGCTAGTTCACTTTCATAGTTTTACACATGACTGTCCAATGAGCATAGCACTCCTTATTCAAAAGATTGACTTTTCTCCTGCTTTGAGTACTCACAACTCTTTTTTCAAAATAAAGTTGACGGTGTATATTTGGATTTATTTCTGGAGTCTTTACTGTGTTACATTGGACTACTTGTCCATTTTCATGACAGTATCACACTGTTCTAGAGACTGTTGCATCATCATATATATAGAAATCAGGGAGTCTTATACCCTCTGCTTTACTCTTTCTCAGGATTTCATTAGCAACTGGGAAACGACACAGAGTCCAAACCCATCGTGTCTCAGGAAAAGTCTGACTACATGAATGAACAAAGAGAGAGAGAGAGTCAGTCTTTTAGCAACACAGGCAGAAGATGTTTTCACATCAAGGCATGTGGGAGGAGTGGTTGACTGATATATTTCTGCTTAAATTCCCTTTAGGTGATGGTAGAGATTGAAGCAACTGGAATTGCAACTGTAAATCAACTAACATATTCTTACCTTCAGTCTGATAGTAGGTTTCATGAACCAGTTCAAATTCTCAAAAACTGTTGAGGGGAAGATACCATACAACACTGAAGTTTCTTTATAGTGTATTGGTATCTCCTAAGTGATACCAAGGTTCAAGCCTAACCCCAGAGCATAACAAGACATGTACACTGCACAGTGAAGAGTCCTGTTTGGCTCCCAGATGCTAAGCTTTTGACCACAGTTGGAACAGCAGAGTCACAAATTTCTATTGGAGCTTAGAACTTCATTCCTCAGATCCATTTGAGGCAACATGTTAACAGAATTAACACCATGGAGAAATTTTGTATAAATAGTTTTTTGATCCCACTCTAAAACTTCTGAATTAAGATCTGTATTTTAACATGAGCCATGTGAATAAAAAATAAGAGAAGCAGGATAGAATGATAGTTTTCTAGTTTCTGTGGGCAAGATCAAGATCTCTTTTTCCCTCTGTCCCTTGTGTGTGACTTCTTAGTAGTTATGGGGTCTCCTCTGCATGTGGGTGGCTTCTCTGTTTATTAGGTAAAGGAAAAAGCAAACACCCATTTCCCTCAGAGTCTTTCTATATTGCTTATTCCATATTGGATTTCTAAGGAACAATGATAAACAGCCTCAAGAAAGAATGCTATTCTTGTGTAAAAAGATGGGGGGGGGGGGGAATCAGGCTTTATGGCCACAGGAATGTTTGATATCTGCCCACACCAACTGTTCTCATGGAGTAAGATGGATAATTTTTAAAGAATGTCAGCATTGACTGCATTAACCTTGAGACAGCAGTCCCTTTGGGTTGTAAATTTCTAGTTTCATCAGTGGAGCGGCTGAAAGAGAAGACAGAATAGAAAGAAGGGAGTGGAGGTGCAGGGAAATCATTCTCAAGACAGACTCAGGAAGGATGCTGTGCTGAACTTAAATCTGAATCAGGCTCATGGCTAAAAAAAGAAATCACTCTTCTTATAGTTTATTGATAAAAGTGCCATTTAAACAGTGAGAGAATTTGAACTGGTTCATGAAACCTAGTATCAGATTGAGGTAAGAATATGTTAGTTGATTTACAGTCGCAATTCCAGTTGCTTCAATCTCTACCATCTCCTAAAGCAAATTTAAGTAGAAATATATCAGTCAACCACTCCTCCCACATTCCTTGATGTGAGAACATCTTCTGCCTGTGTTGCTAGAAGACTGACTCTCTCTCTTTCTTTGTTCATTCATGTAGTCAGACTTTTCCTGAGACACCATGGGATTGAGCTCTGTGTCTTTTCCCAAGTTCTATTCTTCACCTCCCTTTTATTCTTTTCTGACCAGAATGCCACTCAAATGTCTACCTGACTCTATGTATTGAAAAAATAAAATGTAAGGATAACATGGTTGGGTGTCTATGTCAGTAGTTACAGAACAGTACCTGCAAGCATGAATTCCTAGGTTCAGTCCCTAGGCACTGCATATGCTAGAGATAAATTATGTTCTAGCCTCTCCTAAACATAAAGTAATATATCTTTAATATAAAATACATCGACTCTAAAGTGGCAACACTAAACTGGAAAGTATGAAGCCTGAATATATCTGTCATTGCATATGCCAGAATGATTCTCTCTCTCTCTCTCTCTGTCTCTCATTTTCCTGTCACTCAATAATGAATAAAATTGTTTTAATATAAAGTGAAATGCAATTGGTGCTTTTCACCAATGGGGAACTGAATTTCTAAAAGAACAAGAAACTTAAAAATTATGGACTTAGGGTCCAGGGACCCGGTCTCTGGGGAAAAACACATACCTTACCATTAACAAGGCCCTGTGTTCAATCCCCAGCATCACATGAAGCACCATGGACAGCAGTAGCGGTTATGGGGGAACCTGTAGATAATGGAGGGGCAGTGTTGTGGTGTCTCCTCTGTTTAGCCTCTCTTCACCTTCTCTCTCACTCTCTAAATTTAAAACAATCAAACACATGACTTGGAAAGCCACTCGATACTACAGACAGGTCAGGTGCTAGATTCATTTCCCAACATTACATCGTAAAAACTAAAAACCAGACAATTAAAGAATTTTGTGCTGAAAAGTTCTTAGATGGCAATATGCACAAGATCATTTATGATCCAGGACTCTACTGGAGGGGAGCCTTGCTTATCATGATAAGGTATCAATAATTTTAGAGTCCATGGATAAAAATGCTCTTCAGACTATGAGATGTGGGATCTGGAAGGGACCCTCCTATTAAATCACATATGTTTCCACATACTAGGCCCCACTTCCCCCTGGAAGAGTGGAAACGTCTGAGCAATGCTGCAATTGGCTATTCTTTTCTGTCTCTCCCTTTTATTTCTCTTTCTTGCATTCTCTATCAAGAAGAAATAACTACCACAATGTTGGAAGCTTGCAGACACTGGCCTCCAGTGATAACCCTAAGGAAAAACCAATTAAATTAAATTAAATTAAAATTAAATATAAAAATATGTAAAATAAAATATTAACTCATAATACACAGTGATATATACTATTATACGAACTATTTATCTGTTTGTAGATGACTAGCCCCAGCAATATCGATGTATTGTTGAGAGTTTAGGAATAGAGCAGAGATAAAGCTATATAAGGAAGCTACAGACAGTTACATATGAGATCTGATACACAATTTATTTCTCCCAGTAAGAAAGTAGCACACCTGGGGCCAAGAGGACAAGGTCCCAGGTTCAAGCAACGGCTTTTCGCCTGCAGTGAGGATGTTTTATGAATGGTGAAGCAGGTCTGCAGGTGCATTTCTCTCTTTCTTCCTCTCTAGCTCCTCCTCCTCTCTCAATTTCTCTCTGTCTTGTCCACTAAAATAGAAGGGGGCAGGAAATAAAAAATGACCACTGGGTGGAGTAGATTTGTAATGCCAACACCAAACTCCAGCAATAAACCTGGTGGCAATAAAATAATAATAATATAATTATTATTATAAAAGGAACACACCAATGTAATGAGAGAGAATACTATGCAATGCATCCTCAAAAGACACATTTTAGATTTCTTTATGAGAAAAAAAGAACTACAGCAACACCCCGGCATATGCAGTGCTGGGGTTCAAACTCAGGAGTTTAAACATTTCAAGTCTTGAAAAAACACCTTCCACTAATAGAGGCATAGTTTCTTTCTTTTTTTTTTTTCTTTTTTTTTAATAATTTATTTCTTTATTGAGGAATTAATGTTTTACATTCAACAGTAAATACAATAGCTTGTACATGCATAACATTACCCAGATTCCCATTTAACAATACAACCCCCACTATGCCATTCATCATCTTTCATGGACCTGTATTCTCCCCACCCACCCACCCACCCCAGAGTCTTTTACTTTGGTGTAATACTCCAATTTCATTTCAGGTTCGACTTGTGTTTTCTTTTCTAATCTTGTTTTTCAACTTCTGCCTGAGAGTGAGATCATCCTTCTGTTTCTGACTTATTTCACTCAACATGATTTTTTCAAGGTCCATCCAAGATCGGCTGAAAACGGTGAAGTCACCATTTTTTACAGCTGAGTAGTATTCCATTGTGTATATATACCAAAACTTGCTCAGCCACTCATCTGTTGTTGGACACCTGGGTTGCTTCCAGGTTTTGGCTATTACAAATTGTGCTGCCAAGAACATATGTGTACACAGATCTTTTTGGATGGATGTGTTGGGTTCCTTAGGATATATCCCCACTACCCAAACCAAGAGACCCCTCACAGAATGGGAGAAGATCTTTACATGCCATACATCAGATAAGAGTTTAATAACCAACATATATAAAGAGCTTGCCAGACTCAACAACAAGACAACAAATAACCCCATCCAAAAATGGGGGGAGGACTTGGACAGAATATTCACCACAGAAGAGATCCAAAAGGCCGAGAAACACATGAAAAAATGCTCCGAGTCTCTGATTGTCAGAGAAATGCAAATAAAGACAACAATGAGATATCACTTCACTCCTGTGAGAATGTCATACATCAGAAAAGGTAACAGCAGCAAATGCTGGAAAGGGTGTGGGGTCAAAGGAACCCTCCTGCACTGCTGGTGGGAATGTAAATTGGTCCAACCTCTGTGGAGAACAGTCTGGAGAACTCTCAGAAGGCTAGAAATGGACCTACCCTATGACCCTGCAATTCCTCTCCTGGGGATATATCCTAAGATGCATAGTTTCTAGAGTCGCCCCTCCTTTACACTTACAGGTGCCCCAGTTCATGAAACATAGTATCAGACTGATTGCAAGAAAATGTGAGTTGATTCACAGCAAAATTTCTCAGTAGCACACCAAGGATCATTATCTATTTAAATCATTAACAGGAAGCAGTTAGATCTCAGAAACTGTGTGGGGGGGTGGGGGGGGACACATCATTTTTCTTTTGACAGACTAGGTCCTGAGACTTGTCTGTCTGTAACTCTGCCTTTAGACCAGCAAACTCTGCTATCATATCCCCCCCCCCCCCCCCGCCTTTTCACTGTGATAGAGCTAGTGCTTTGTTTGCTTTGTCTGGTATTTGTTTTGACTGTTATCCACTTGATTGCTGCCCTTTCCTCCCTCCTTTTGATTTGTTTTATTTGGCACTTGCTTGAAGGAGTAGGATCGACAGCCCAAGAGACTCAAATCCTGTTGATCCAGAGAGGAAAAAAAAAAAAAAAAAAGGTAAAGAGAAAAGCTATGAGACTCTAAGCTCCTTCAACACCCTATGTGCCCTCAGCCTCACTTCTGAGTTTCCAGCTAGCAGAAGACTGGCCCACAGGACACTCTGTCACCTCCCAATGTGTTGGTGACCTCTGCAATGGCATGACCTGTGTCTTGGCATTTAATGGTGGTGGAAGATGAAATCTGCAAGGAAATAGGAAACTCCTGGGTATCTTAGCTGTCCTACTGCTTATCACTGCAAGGCCACTGCTTTGTGATGTGCAAGGTAGCAAACTTTCCAAACATGTGTAAGTGTATATGTGTACATGTGTATGTAATCATTGCTTCCCACCAGTGAGAAACTGGAGTTCTGAAGAAGAAATCAACTTAAGTCTTATCAAATTAAGGAATTCCATGTTCCCACTCCCCACCTGCAATGGGAAATCTTCACAAGTGGTGATAGGTGAAGCAAGTCTACAGGTGTCTATCTTTCTCTCTCCCTCTCTCCTCCCCCTCAGTTTCCCTCTATCCTATCTAATAAAAAGGGGAAATGGGGCAGTGCATTTGGAGTGCCAGCACCAAGCCCTGAACATACACACACACACAGGGACAACCAGGGGTTTGTGTGTACCTGCAATGAATCCTCAGACTTCCTGGTGCTACCTGGATATCTTGTTACCTTTTAGATTCTATTTGGAATTGTCTGATATGGAACCTGAAATTCTGCATGTTATTTATTTATTTTCATTTTAGTGGCAATTAGTAATTCATTCTACAAGTTGTGGGCACATGAGCAAATAAACACTTCAAGACTCTGTTCACACCCTCACAACTTCTCTCCCACCAGAGTCTCTTCCTTTGGTGCAGTACAAATTCTGCATTTTCTAGGAAGTTCTCAGGTGATATCAATTCTGCTGACCCAAGGTCCACATGTTGATTGACAAGTGTTATAAACATTTGGCAACGACCAGAGGCAATTGCCACCCTCAATTAATACTAGAGTTGTTTCTATGCTGGAAACAAGGAAATCACCACCAGGGAAAGACGGAAGCAGGCTGGGGGTGTGGACCGACTTGCCAATGCCCATGTCCAGTAGAGAAGCAATTACAGATGTCAGAGCTCCCACTTTCTGCACCCAAAAAAAAGAATTTTGGTCCATACTCCCAAAGGGGGAGAAAAGTTAGGGGAAGATGACCAGAGGGCTTTGAAGTCCAATTCCATAAGGACTCAGAGAGAGAAGGACAACAAATAAAGGGCGTTCAGAAGTAGTAACAGGTGTAGATGTGACTTAGAAAGGAAGAGAATGCAGAAGAACCATAGTATAAAAGGGGGGCAAATATATACAAATATAGACAGTTAATAATAGCCATCTCGTATCTGCAACCTTGGGAGAACTTCTGTGGCTTCTAATGAAGGGACTGGGGATACAGAACTCTGGTGGTGGGGACCAGGCAGTGGCACACCTGGTTAAGGGCTCACATTACAGTGCACAAGGGCCTGAGTTCAAGCCCCTGATCCTCACCTGCACAGAGAAAGCTTCACAAATGGTGAAGAAGGGCTGCAGGTGTTTCTCTGTCCCTTTCTCTCTTTACCTCCCCCTGCCCTCTCAATTCCTCTCTGTCTCTATCTAATAAATAAAGTACTTAGTTAAACATCATTACAGAACTCTGGTAGTGAGAATGGTGCAAAATTATATGCCTGTTATCTTATAATTGTGTAAATGAATATTAAGTCACCAATAAAATAAAAAAAGAAATAAAAAGGGGAGTCAGGCAGTAGCGCAGCAGGTTAAGCACACGTGGCACAAAGCGCAAGGACCAGAGTAAGGATACCGGTTGGGTTGGAGCCCCCATCCCCACCTGCGGGGGAGTCGCTTCACAAGCAGTGAAGCGACTCCTCTCTGTCTTTCTCTCCCCCTCTCTGTCTTCCCCTCCTCTTTCCATTTCTCTCTGTCCTGCCTAACAAAGACAACAATAATAATAATAACAATTAAACAACAAGGGCAACAAAAGGGAATAAATAATTATTTTTTAAAAAAAGAAATAAAACATTACCGGATGAAAATGTCTTAGCGATAAAACACAGTACTTAGGAACTGGAGGTATCAGGTTCTATCCCTAGGTCTCCATAAGTCAGAGCTGAGTGATACCGTGCTTTCTCCTTTATAGCTGACCAAATCCTTACTGCATGAATATCACCACTACCTGAATCAGCTTCCTTCATCATACTGACAAATACTGATGGATTAAAGAGCCATGATGTGGGAAGAGTCTGTTTGCCTCCCACACTTCCCATTATGTGGAAAGCCCTGACCCAGGATCAGTAGGCTTATGATGCTTGTCCCCTACGCTCATCCTTGAGCAGGAGCACTACCCAAATGGATGTAAATGCTCCCAGGTGAATAGGAGTTTACTCTAGGAGTTTCCAGCTGACGTACAGTATTTATTATCTCACCTTCTAGCTGGAGACAAGGCAAAATTTTACTCTCCAAACAACTGCGTTTGCCTATTTTTTAAATTTTTAATTAATTTATTTATTTAAAAAAGGAGACATTAACAAAAACCATAGGATAAGAGGGGTACAACTCCACATAATCCCCACCACCAGAACTCTGTATCCTATCCCCTACCCTGATAGCTTTCCTTTTTTTTTTTTTATTTTCCTATTTTGGGGAGTATGGACCCAAGGTCATTGTGGGATGCAGAAGGTGGAAGGTCTGGTTTCTGTAACTGCTTCCCCTTCTTCTTCTGGCGTTTGCCCTTCTTCCGTAGCCAGTCAACAGTGTCAGGTTGAGCCTGATGTAAAGTTTCGAGACCTCCTTTGAATCTGGAGAGGTGACAGTCGTTGACTATGTGGGTCATAGTCTGTCTGGAGCCGCAGGGGCAGTTCGGGTCATCTCTGGCTTTCCAGCGATGGAACATAGCTGCGCACCGGCCATGGCCTGTTCGATAGCGATTGAGGAGGACCCAATCATAATGTGCTAGGTCAAAGCCGGGTTGACGCTTGCAGGGGTCTATGATGAGGTGTTTGTTCTTTACCTCAGCTGACTGCCAACTCTGTTTCCAAGAGTCTGGAACAGAGAAGTTCAGTGTAGGTGTAGGGGACCAGATTGGGTGACAAGACGTCAAGCGTTGGACAGGGTGGGCGAAGATATCCGCGTATATTGGCAGGTCCAGTCGAGCGTAGACGTGGGAAATGAACTTAGATGATGCTTCCCCGATAAACACTGACAGGTCGATCCATATTCCCAGCCTGCCTCTCTCTTTCCCTAGTAGGGTGGAGCTCTGGGGAAATGGAGCTCCAGGACACATTGGTAGGGTCTTCAGTCCAGGGAAGCCTGGCCAGCATCCTTCTAGCATCTGGAACCTGGTGGCTGAAAAGAGAGTTAACATACAAAGCCAAACAAATTGCTGATCAATCATGGACCTAAAGGCTGGAATAGTGCAGATGAAGTGTTAGGGGTTCCTTCATTTTGTAGATAGTAGGCATATTTTAGCTATACATAACTTTTTATATATATAACTAAAATATGCCTACTAGAATTTTCCTATTTTTATGCTGGTGGACTGACTTCAAACCACTGTTACGTTTTTTATTGGGGGGATAGTGTTTTACAGTATAGTCTTTAACACATAGGGACAACCTCTCACCTCCCCCTTAACAGGTGTCTAGGAGACACACCAGGACCCCAATGTCCCTTTACCCTGTGCCTTTCCACCTTTCCCAGAGTATTTTCCTTTGGTGTAATACACCACACCCAGTCCAAGTTTCATCTTATGTTTCCCCTTACTGTCTTTTATTTGCTGCCACTTCTAAACAAAAATGAAAAATATGAGTAACATTTTTAAATAACTAGAAGTGAGTCGTGTCCAACAGGGGAAGGTTATTCACATAAGGAGAATTGGATACTTCACCTATCCCCATGCCAAAAATCCTAGGCACTTATATATAAAGATGTGACAAGATCCATATTAATATTCCTTAGTCAGCTTCAGTATTTTTCCCAAATACTTGTGGATGGTAAGAGAAACTTTGTCTGTGATAGAACTACCCAATGGGTCCCACTGTGTGTTTTCACAGCCAGTACTTAACATAGCTCATGAAGAGTACTCAACACATTGAAAGGCCTGTGTTGCCGGGCTAGCATCGCGAGAGAGACTCTGGAACTCGTGGCTGAGTGGGAACACAATGCAATGCCTTTGTTGATCAGAGAAAACGCCTTTGTATCTTCTGAAACGGAAGTGGCAGGTCAGAATAAGGAAATGGCTAGGAGAGGGGGTGGAGAGAAGAAAAGAGAGCTAAGGTAGCAAGCTTCCATCTAACCAGTGGGGATTAAACCAATACCCTGCAGGCAGGGCAGGTCTTAGGCAAAACAATGATTATGTAAATAGACCACAGTGTTGAGCAATGCAGGGGACCTGGTGTAATAACCAACACTGTGTAGGTATTGCTTCAGTTGGCCAATAACTTTCCCTTAATGATCTATCTTTTCTTTGAATCCATGTCACTCTGATCAAGTATGTTGAAGGAGACACATTTCATAGGAAGTGCCCCATAGATCCATGGCCCTTGGTTACTCAATAAAACACTGATCCAGGTACTGCACTGATGATATTACTAAGTGACCAATAATGGGTAGTGATAGTTTTATCAAATGAGATAAACAAAATGGATGCCTATGGACACTGATAAAGAGTAGAGTGTCTTCATTTATTATGCTTGTCTTACTCCTCTTTCAAAGCTACTCTGGTAAACCCATCAGTGTGCATTGTGCAAGGAAGGAGGAACTTAAATGAGTTTTTACCTGAAGAGAAGAAGTCTTTGCAGAGGAGAAAAGGGAGAAGGGTGAAAATCTCAGAGCAGGAATGATTGATTGTGAAAGTTCTCCAGGAAACCATGGGGCTCCACTTACCAGGGAATTAGCCTTGGGTAGAAAAAGGTTTCTTTCCTTTTCAAAATCCCAGACCCAGGAGGCAGGGTGAGCAGAAAGACATATGTTTTTAGAGGTAGGGGGCCCAATCAGCAGTTCTCCTAGGATGGTTTATGGATTTTCTCAGTGGGTTAGGACATAGTAATTCAGTAATTTGCAAATAGCAAAGAGAAAGAAAGGTGGAGTTTTTGTTGTTGTTGTTGAGTTGTTTTTTTTTTTTTTTAATCTTCTTGGACAGTCAAACAGAACCAATATAATTTTGGAGCGATTCTTTGAAGATTAATCATAATTAAAATAAAACTGAAATAAGTATGTCCTGGTTGTCATTTCATTTGAGCAGTCACATTACTTGAGGGGGGAAGCCATTTCTTCTGTTTGTAATAGAAAAGGGGGGCATTAATAAAATTGCAAAGCTTTGCTCGTGGTTTTAAAATATGAATTACAGATCTGCCATCTCTCTGGTATTTTCAGCCAATTTCTACAATTTATTTGGGAATACAGAAATTAAAAAAAAATAGACCATATTTCCAACTACACAATCAGGAAAGGGAAAAAAATCACTGAATAATAACATTTCTCTACTTCAGTCACAGTCTCCCCTTTGTGCCCTTTGCTTCATTTTTTTTTTATTTAAGAAAGGAAACATTAACAAAATCATAGGATGGGGGGGTACAACTCCACAAAATTCCTGCCATCCAATCTCTATATCCCATCCCCTCCCCACTAGCTTTCCCATTCTCTATCCCTCTGGGAGAATGGACCCAGGGTTGTTGTGGGTTGCAGAAGGTGGAAGGTCTGGCTTCTGTAATTGCTTCCCCGCTGAACATGGGCATTGACTGGTCAATCCATACTCCCAGTCTGCCTCTCTCTTTCCCTAGTAGGGTGGGTCTCTGGGAAAGTGGAGCTCCAGGACCCATTGGTGGGGTCTTCAGTCCAGGGAAGCCTGGCCGGCATCCTGATGGCATCTGGAACCTGGTGGCTGAAAAGAGAGTTAACATACAAAGCCAAACAAACTGTTGAAGAATCATGGACCCAAAGCTTGGAATAGTGGAGATAAAGTGTTGGGGGGGGGGTACTCACTGCAAACTCTAGTGTATTTCAGGTATGTATTTGCCCTGGTTTATGGATACGTGTGGACATATGCTCTATCTCCTGGAACCTGGTGTATATCTAGGCTTTGGGACTTTGTTAGGAAGTGAACCACCTGGGATGGAGTTAGAGAATACTATGAAAGGAAAATTCTCACCCGAGTGATGAAGCTGAAGGGTTGTCATTCCACACCTGAAGTCTCTGGACACAGTCTGAAGTGAAGCATGCTGGGGTGGCACTCATTGTGTTGATTAGGTTGCAATCAGTGGATGCAATATTATTTGATAAGAATTGGGAGAAGCATATGGGAAAGTGGGCCCTACCCTAGGGTCCCAGGACTGGGGGAAGTTTAGGCTCTATAGTAGAAATGTGAGGTTCCTGCCCTTTGCTTCATTTTCTTCCTTGCTTGTTACAAACCAAATATAGATGCACTTTTTCAGCCTCAAGGACAAGAGTCCTATTCTAGAACTGGAAACATGCAGCCTGTGCTGTGTCTGAGAGACAGAACTCTCAGGCAGGATCATGGAAGACAGTGAAGCAGGAAGGAGGCATGGCCCCATCACAATAGTCAGGGTTATCGGTAAACCTGAGGAGAAAAATGAACTGGATAAAATGTGAGCAGAAAATAGGTTGGTGGGCTCTCAAATAGCTCAGGAACAAGTTCACTAAGGCACACATGTGTCTTGTCATGAGGACAATTCTGGCTAGAATCCTAGTACCAGGAGGACTCTAGGGTATAGAGTCTCTCTCTCTCTCCCTCTCCCTCTGGTCTCCCTATCTGAAGTGAAAAGAACGTAGAGGTTAGCCTGAAAGTAATGAAATCTCACATATGTGGGGTTCTGACTCAGCACACACACACACACACACACACACACACACACACACACACACACCATAAAGGATGATGATGTTAGTAAACTGAATCCAAATGTCTGTCTCCTCTCCCACTCTTCCCACTATTATCTTTATGACTCAGCTGAACTGGAGAGAATTTCTTCCTTTTTTGTTTTTAATTGGGGGACAAGGGTAGTGGTTTACGGTCAAAAGTAGAGAAATTTTCTACATATATTTCCAAATGGTCAGTTGTGACAGGCACACTCTAGACAGCTGCACTGGTTGGTTGGTTGGTTGGTTGGTTGGTTGGTTGGTTGGTTGGTTGGTTGGTTGTTCGTTGGTTGGTTGGTTGGTTGGGTGGGTGGGTGGGTGGGTGGTTGGGTGGTTGGTTTGGTGGTTGGCCTGTCTTTATTTTTACATAACTTGTGATAGAATACCAACACTTACATGACACAAGCAGAAGGAAAATATTGCATGTTTTCCACATCATAGTGAACCCCATATTTGTGTTATTATTCTTTCCAGTACACACACACACAGACACACACACACACACACACACACACACACACAAACATTTCAATGTTTGGATACTTCTGGAAAAGTGTCCACGAATCCTTGTTCTTGGTTCATTATGATTTCGTACAAGAGTTTCTTCAAGAAACTGAAACTCATTACAGCTTAAATTTTCCTAAAAGGAGAAAATAGATGAGACCTCTGATAAACTGAGGTCAGAACAGTCATGAATCTAATGAATGTGTAGACCTTATCCCTGAAATGTATATTCTTATATAAAAGCACAGACTTCAATTTCATCATAAGGCTTCACAGTCGAGTTATGAGTCCCACCTTGGATTAAACTGCCTAGTTATCTGTAAATGTCACCTTATTTGCAAATTGTATCTTTGTAGATATAATTAAGATGAACTCCAGGGTCCAGGTGGTGGTATAATTGGTTGAGCATGCATGCTGCTATGCTCAAGGAACCAGGTTCAAGACTCCAGTCCCCACCTGAAGGTGGGGGTAAGGTTCACAATCTGTGAAGCATGGCTGTAAATACCTCTTCCTCTTCTTCTCTATCTCACTCTTCCCTCTCAATTTCCCTCTAATGCTGTCCAGTAAAACTAATTAATTTACAAATAAAATCCAAACAACTAAACTGGAAGTGAGAGGGAGAAAAAGGTGTTCTAAATCTAAAACAGCATTGCTATTATGCGAAAAAAATAATAAAGGAGAAAAAGCACAGATATCTAGAGGGAATGTCCTGTGATAAAGGAGGCAGATAGAAAACAGATGTGTTCACAAGCTAAGAAGCCCCAAGTGTTGCTAGAAACCAACAGGAGCTGAAAGAAACGAGATAGAATCCTCCCACAGAATCCCAGAGAGCTCAGCCCTGTTGACACCTGCTTTATGCTTCCAATACTGCAAGAAAATATATTTCCTTTGTTTAAAGCTAATAAGTTTGTGTAATTTGGTTACAATTTCTCAAGGGCTTAATGTAGACCCTGTGCTAAAAAACTTTAGACACAACGATTATGAATTTAGTCTCCCTCTCCCTCTCCCTCTCCCTCTTCCTTTCCCTCTCTCTCTGTTTCCCCTCAAATCTTCCTGCTTGGGAGTTGGGCGGTAGCGCAGCAGGTTAAGCGCACGTGGCGCAAAGCACAAGGACTGACATAAGGATCCCAGTTCGAGCCCCCGGCTCCCCACCTGCAGGGGAGTCGCTTCACAAGCAGTGAAGCAGGTCTGCAGGTGTCTATCTTTCTCTCCCCCTCTCTGTCTTCCCCTCCTCTCTCCATTTCTCTCTGTCCTATCCAACAATGATGACATCAACAACAACAACAATAATAACTACAATAATAAAACAGCAAGGGCTACAAAAGGGAATAAATAATTTTTTTTTAATCTTCCCACTTTCCCTGTGTATTATACCCAGAGCCTGGCCATTTTCAATACCTCCCACTCTAGCTCTCTACTCTAGTCTAAACCACATCCATCAATTCTTGTTTGAATATCTAAACATTTCACTCTGTAGTCAGTGCAACACTGCACCGTTTCTCACGGCTAATAAATGTCATCTCCCCACTTCTTCACTGCCTGCCTTTACCTGCTATCAGTCAGTGCAAACATGTTTTCCTGATCTTCTCACTTGCCACCATTGGGATTTTTATGTTTATATGAGATCGGCAATTAGTCTTGTCCTGTAGCTACCCTCCTAGGTTTCTCTGGTGAAATATTCCTGAAGGTCACTATGGCAAGAATCACTACACAGTTTTAGCCACAGAATTTCCCAACATCTGTTTAAACACTGGTGGTAGCCAGGCTATGCACATAAATAGCATGACGATTTAGGTCGTAGTGTGGACTTATCTGTGAACATTACAGATAAACTTCACACTGCTGGGGATGATGGGGCATACAGAGCAGAAGCTGGAAATTAAGCATTTGTCTCTAGGAAATACTTTCTTGAATTGATCATACATGCTAGAAAGATAACAAAGGATCAAAAACCAATTCAAAGATATGGGTCTACTTGGGCTGGCAGGGACAGACTCAGTCAGTAGAGACTTCTCTTAGGAAATGACATATAAAGGGAGCTCGATGGCATGTACAGGCAATAGTTTCATAAAGACAAAGAATTTTTTTCCTGGCCCTGATCAACTGAAGTAGCATCCCTGTGACTGGAGTGGAGTGAGTGAAGTGTAAACTGTCACAGACACGACTGAAGACAGTGCAGGATCCAGACAGACTCTGTGGGCACATTTTACCTTGAAGCAGATGGTAAGGATTTTAAGCTTGATAAGACTAGCAGTAAAATCAAGCGTGTTCTCCGGGTGATATGTTGCTCGAAAAAGAACAAGTTTCTTATATTTGAACTCTTTTTTCAGCCACCAGGTTCCAGATGTTACCATGATGCCAACCAGACTTCCCTGGGCAGACGACCCCACCAAAGTGTCCTGGTGCCCCACTTCCCCAGAGCCCTACCCCACTAGGGGAAGAGACAGGCTGGGAGTGTGGATCAACCTGCCAATGCCCATGTTAAGCTGAGAAGCAATACAGAATCCAGGCCTTTCACTTTCTGCACCCCATAATGACCCTGGGTCCATATTCCCAGAGGGATAAATAATAAGAAAGCTATCAGGGGAGGGGATGGGATATGGAGTTCTGGTGGTAGGAATTATGTGGAGTTGTACCCCTCTTACCCTATGTTTTTTGTCAATGTTTCCTTTTTATAAATAAAGATTTTTTTAAAAAGAAAAAAGAAAAGAAAAAGAACAAGTTACCACAGTTTTATATTTTTCAAAAAATGCAGTAGGACATTAAGTGCAGTGATTATTTGTAAGATAAATTACTCATTATAAAAAATGAATCCTGAGGGGCCAGATGGTGGTGCACCAGGTTGAGCACACACGTTGCAATGAGCAATGACCCAGGTTCAAGCCTCTGGTCCCCACCTGCAGGGGGAAGCTTCACAAGTGCTGAAACAGTGCTGTAGGAGTCTCTCTGTCTCTCTCCCTCTTAATCTCCCCTTATCCTCTCAATTTCTCTCATTCTCTATGCAAAATAAATAAATAATTATTTTTAAAGGGGGTCGGACAGTAGCGCAGCGAGTTAAGCTCAGGTGGCGCAAAGCGCAAGGACCAGCATTAAGGATATAGGTTCGAGCCCCGCCCCCCCCCCGTCCCCCCCACCTGCAGGGGAGTCGCTTCACAGGCGGTGAAGCAGGTCTGCAGGTGTCTGTCTTTCTCGTCCCCTCCTCTCTCCATTTCTCTCTATCCTATCCAACAACGACAACATCAATAACCACAACAATGTTAAACAAGAACAACAAAAGGAAATAAATAAATAAGAGATTTTTAAAAAGAGAATCCCTTTTTTGAGGGGGTAACATTTTATTTATTTTTAATTATTTTATTATCTTTATGTATTGGATAAGATAGTCAGAAATTGGGAGGGTAGGAGAGACAGAGAGACACCTGTAGCCCTGCTTCACCACTTGCAAAGCTTCCCCCCGCCCCCCGCAGGTGACTACCGGGGACTCGAATATGTGCACTCCACCAGGTGCACCACCGCATCAACTCCTTTATTTATTTATTTATTTATTTATTTATTTATTTATTTATTTATTTATTTATGTTTAGGCTTCCGAAGTTAGTATTTTCTGTGATTAAAATTGACTAGATATTTTTTGTTTCATCTCAGAAAACCCCTTTTCACACAAACAGGGACTGCCCAACACTGATCTACACTCATGAGCTAGCATTCCACTTAAAAATGCATCGATTGGGGAGTCGGGCTGTAGCGCAGTGGGTTAAGCGCAGGTGGCGCAAAGCACAAGGACCGGCATAAGGATCCCGGTTCGAACCCCGGCTCCCCACCTGCAGGGGAGTCGCTTCACAGGCGGTGAAGCAGGTCTGAAGGTGTCTGTCTTTCTCTCTCCCTCTCTGTCTTCCCCTCCTCTCTCCGTTTCTCTCTGTCCTATCCGACGACGACAACAACAATAATAACTACAACAATAAAACAACAAGGGCAACAAAAGGGAATAAATAAATTTTTAAAAAATGCATCGATTGGCATCAGTCATAGAGTTATATAAAATCATTAATAACCTCTCTTGATATTTGCCTTTAACTGTTATGTTGTAGACTAATTGCTTTCAGCTGAAGATTTGATGCAAATTCTTCTATTGCAAAGTTCAATGAGATCTTTAGGGGTAGCTTCGGAGCCTGTACAGGAGTGATTATACCACTCTTGGGCCAGCGTTCTCATTCATTTCACTTCAGAAAGAGAGAGGGAGAGGCGGGTGAGAGGGAGAGGATCTGATGCTTGCTACACTCGTGTGGAACTGGAGCTCAGATGTTGGATACGTTCATGGCAGGGCACCCGCACAACCAGGTGAACTGTCTTCCTTCCCTTTAAGTGGGTTCATAAATATAAAATTTCTTTTGCACATGCATAAAAGTCAGAAATATAATGGAATTATAGTCTCCTGAAATGCCATCTGTACTAATATATTAAACGGCACTGAATACATTCTTCAAAATATTTACTCATTTTTTATGAGAAGAGGATGCTGCTTAGCTCCAGGTTATAATGGTGCTGAAGACTGAACCTAGGAATTCTGGAGTCTTGAGAATGCCAGTCCAGTGCTCCAGTTTAGTGAGCTATCTTCTTGTACCAGCATACAGTTCCTTAACAAATTCTAAGAAGGAAAATCATTAAGCCTCTATCTCAAAATAGCAGCTTGTCATCATATAATTTGCATTTTTGTATGTTTTCTTAGACTTTGCTACTTCCCTTAATAAAAACCAAAAATTTCACTCTTCGTAATCCAATATAGAAACAATGTATATTTTCTAGTTTAGTCAAAAGTTTTATTCACCAAGCCTACTGAAAAAATGACCAGGAAAACATAGAGGAAACAATTCAATAGTGAGATAATGTGAAGAACCTCTGAGGTCCTCATCTTTCTTAGTGATTCTTATAGAATTTCTCACTACAGTTCGCGTATGATACATCAAATCTTAACAATGAGATTTTCAAATTTAACCCAATTGCCAGACAATTTTGTTATAGCAATGACTCTTGCCTTCTTAAACCCTAAGACAGCAGGAACCTTCCCCTTTCTCTATAGAGCCCATATTTCTCCCAGTCCTGGATCCTCTAGGGTGGGGCTCACTTTCCTGCATGCTTCTCTCAGTTCATACCAACTGATACTGCATCTGCTGATCCCAGCCTAATCAACGCAATCAGTATCACCTCGGCATGCTTCTCTGTGTCCAGAGACATCAGGTTTGGAATGTCAACCCTTCAGCCGCATTACTAGTGTGAGACCTTCCTAACTCACAGGACTCCTTAATTCCATTTCAGGTGATGCACATAGCAAAACCTAGATATAGACCAGGGCCCATGTAATAGGGCATATGTACACATGTATCCATAAGTTAGGGGAAAATACATATTTAAAGCAAAAATGCACAATAATTTGCAGTGGGTCAATAAATGCAGCAAGCAAATAGAAAGACCTAAAAAGGCGGCATAAATTACCTAATCAACTAGTTTCTACTTAGACCTAGATACCCTCCTCACCTATCTTCTATTATAATTCCCTCAGTCACTCCAAAGCTAACCTTGTCAGGACTATAAAAGCTGAATAAGGGCAAGAGATTGTCACACTTCAATGATTACTTTTTAGTCACTACCAGACCACCCTATCACCTGGGGCCCTAGTCAGGGAGTCCTAGGATTCCTGCACAGACACAATAGGCTTAGACCTCTAACAGATCCCTCTTGCCACTGTCATTGGTCATCTCCATCAGGAACAACATAATGGACCGCTTTGTGGGCCCCCAGAAGACCTTGCCTTCAATGTGGATCAACAATGGTAGGGACTGTTCCACTCTCTGAAGGGAGGTTGGACAGCATACTCTACCTACCTCCCCAGGAAGATGGGTCCTGAAAGTAGTGCATCCTAGAATGTTCATGACCACAGAATGCGAGCTCAGTCCTACAGGGATTCAGAGGTTAAATAGGCTCCTAAGCTGAATATGGGCCCCAGATCAAAGTGATGGGGTATACAGTTAACATTTATATACTTTCCCATATTTGAGATCTACTCCTTCCTTGAGCCAGCTTTCTAGTCCTTTTTCTAACCATGACACCATCTCCCCAGACAATAACTTGGGTTCACCCACCTATTAGGCAAAAACAAATAAAGTCATAGGCCCCTTGAAACATATCTAAAATAGACCTACTAGCTTTTTTCAAAATGGAGACCCCAAATCTTCATCTGCAATATTCTAGCCTTTGGGTTCATGATTAGTCAACAATTGGTTTTGCTTTATATCTTAACTTTTTTCAGCCACCAGTGTCCAGATGCTTCCATAACTTGACTTCCTTGGGCAGATGACCCCACCATGTGTCTTGGATCCCCGCTTCCCCAGATCCTCTCTAGGGAAAGAGAGAAGCAGGCTGGGAGTGTGTGTCAACCTGCCAATGCCTATGTCCAGTGGAGAAGCAATTACAGAAGCCAGATCTTCCACCTTCTGCACCCTTTAATGATCCTGGGTCCATGCTTCCAGAGGGATAAAGAATAGGAAAGCTATCAAGGGAAGAGGTAGGATATGGAGGTTCTAGTGGTGGGAATTTTGTGGAATTGTACCCCTCTTATTCTATGGTCTTGTCAAAAATTCCATTTTATAAATAAAAATTAAAAAAATTCTCATTACTCGGGTGAGACCTTTCCTTTTATAGTACACTCTAATTTCATCTCAGGTGGTTCACTTTCTAACAAAGTCCCATAACCTAGATATACACCAGTTTCTGTGAGAAAGAGCTCATGTGCACACGTATCCATAAACTACTGCAAAATATATACCTGAAAGCAGAAGTACACTAGAGTTTGCAGTGAGTACCTCCCTAACACTTCCTCTCCACTATTCCAAGCTTGGGATCCATGATTGCTTAACAAATTGTTTGGCTTCGTATGTTAACTCTCTTTTCAATCACCAGGTTCCAGATGCCACCAGGATGCTGGCTAGGTTTCCCTGGATTGAAGACCCCACCAATGTGTCCTGGAGCTCAGCTTCCCCAGAGACACACCTTACTAGGGAAAGAGAGAGGCAGACTGGGAGTATGGACCGACCAGTCAACGCCCATGTTCAGCGGGGAAGCAATTACAGAAGCCAGACCTTCTACTTTCTGCGACCCTCAATGACCCTGGGTCCATGCTCCCAGAGGGCTAGAGAATGGGAAAGCTATCATGGGAGGGGGTGGGTTATGGAGATTGGGTGGTGGGAATTGTGTGGAGTTGTACCCCTCCTACCTTATGGTTTCGTTCATTAATCCTTTCTTAAATAAAAAATTTTAAAAAAATTCTCAACACAATTCCTCTCCCAGATTTTCTTTTACTCAGTATTACATCTCAAGAACCTCCATAGAATTTCCACCAAATTATCCCAAACATTTAGATGGTAATAAAGACAATGAGGATGTGTTCACTATAAGAGTTTCACTTCATCTCAGGTAGTTCACTTTCTAACAAAGTCCCATAACCTAGATATACACCAGTTTCTGTGAGAGAGAGCTTATGTGCACACGTATCCATAAACTACTGCAAAATATATACCTGAAAGCAGGACTACACTAGAGTTTGCAGTGAGTACCTTCCTAACACTTCCTCTCCACTATTCCAAGCTTGGGATCCATGATTGCTCAACAAATTGTTTGGCTTCATATGTTAACTCTCTTTTCAATCACCAGGTTCCAGATGCCACCAGGATGCTGGCTAGGCTTCCCTGGATTGAAGACCCCACCAATGTGTCCTGGAGCTCAGCTTCCCCAGAGTCACACCCTACTAGGGAAAGAGAGAGGTAGACTCGGGGTATGGACCGACCAGTCAACGCCCATGTTCAGCGGGGAAGCAATTACAGAAGCCAGACCTTCTACCTTCTGCAACCCTCAACGACCCTGGGTCCATGCTCCCAGAGGGATAGAGAATGGGAAAGCTACCATGGGAGGGGGTGGGTTATGGGGATTGGGTGTTGGGAATTGTGTGGAGTTGTACCCCTCCTACCTTATGCTTTTGTTCACTAATCCTTTCTTAAATAAAAAAATTTAAAAAAAAAAAAGAGTTTCACAAAATCCAACTGCACAGAACTAAATGAAGAAAAGAACATAATTGTTTCAGTCTTTGGTGAGAAAATATCCTGCACCTTTGCATGTGAGTTCGGAGCGATTCCTTGTGATTATGCTTCTCAAAGTTGAGAAATCCTCACTCCTTCAATGACAAGTAAAAAAATAAAAATGTAAAAAGACATTAATAGATACACTTAACATATTTGGGAGCTACTCCCTTCCCTAATCCAGCTTTCTGGTCCTTTTTCAATAGAACATCTCTCCAGACAATAACTTAGATCCACCTGCATAACAGATTTCAGGCTCGGGGGGGGAAAAATCTAGTATAGTCACAGGCCCTTTGGAATGGAGACCCCCCTCAACTCTTCATTTGCACTATTCCTGCCTTTAGGTTCATAATTAGTCAACAATTTGTTTGGCTTTGTATGTTAACTCTTCTTTCAGTCACCAGGTTCCAGATGTTACCATAATGCCAAGCAGACGTCCCTGGACAGACAACCCCACCAATGTGTCCTGGAGCCCCACTTCCCCAGAGGCCTGCCCCACTAGGGAAAGAGAGAGGCAGGCTTGGAGTATGGATCAACCTGTCAATGCCCATGTTCAGCGGGGAAGCAATTCCAGAAGCCAGACCTTCCACCTTCTGCATCCCACAATTACCCTGGGTCCATACTCCCAGAGGGATAAAGAATAGGAAAGCTATCAGGGGAGAGGATGGGATATGGAGTTCTGATAGTGGAAATTGTGTGGAGTTGTACCCTTCTTATCCTATGGTTTTGTCAATGTTTCCTTTTTGTAAATTAAAAAATAGTAATCTAATCATTTCCTTTACCTCATTTTGGATGGAACATGAAAGAATCATGCTAGATGAGTTAAGTCTAAATGAGAAATACAAATTCCAGGTGGTCTCACTTATAGGTACAACTTAAGAGACAAAGACATAAATGAAAAGCACAAAGTAAAATGGACTGAACATGTTATTCTGCACCAAAGGAAAGGCCTCTGGGAAATAAGGAGAATGGAGAGGATGGAAAAGATGTCAGGGTCCTGGTGCATGGTGGCAAAAAAGGACCAGCCTATTGTGGAAAGATGAGAAATTGTGGCCACCATGAACCAACAACTGAGCTACAAAACATCAATCCCCCCAATAAAATGTTTTAAAAAAGTCAGTCTACACAACTAAATACTATGCTTTTTTTTTTTTCTTTAAACAATGAAGCTATTTCTTTTGCCTCATCTTGAGTGAGACTAGAAGGAATCCGGGCAAGTGAGAAAAGCTAAACAAAAAGAATACCAGATGATCTCACTCATAGGTGGAACTTAAGAATCAAGGACAGAAAAAGGAAACACAAAAATAAAACTGAGACAAATTGTTGTCGTGCTGTGCCTCAGAGAAGAGAGAGAGGAGGTCCGGAGCAAAGAGGGAACACAAATATTTATTTGCGCTGGCACCTCAGAGTTGGGTGTGAGAGAAGCAGGTTGGGCCACGTGGAGGTAGCAAAAATAGCAGCCTCACGCAGTAACCTTTCCTGCGTCTAAACACTGAAGTGAAGCCCCAGCAAGAGAGAGAGGTGCGGAAGAAGAAGGGCTTTTATGGGAGCAACTCTCGTGAGAATGGGAAGGGGAAGGAGTAACCACAGCACTCCAGGGTAGGATAACAACTGTCCTGAGAATGAATGGGAAGGAGGAGGAGCCACCAGAGCACTGCAACCATTGCGGGGGAATAGACAATGCCCTGAGGGCACAACATGGTGGAACAGGCACTCCGAAAATGTCCCAACTCTTGGCAGAAACTAGCAATAGTCTGAGGGGACAACATGGCAGATGTGACTGCGTCTGCACAATTTCCCAGCAAATTGTGGTGTATTGCACCAAAGCAAAGGACTCTGGGGAAGGAGGAGAAAGCAATGCATATAAGAGATTCGGGAGTCCTTGGGTATGATGGTGGAGAAGGACCCAAGCTGGGGGCTGAGTTAACATCTCCACAAGCACTTGATAACAGACACCTTCACAAGGACTTGATAAATTGCAGTCATGTGTCAACAACTGTACTGTAAGCCATTAACTCCCTGCCCTATAAGGCGATAAAAAGAAGGGTGATAAGACAGCAGGAAAGGGAACTAAGGTTCCACTTGGGAATTAGGATAGTAGAGAACCAGAAGTTCAGTTCACACGTGTATGCGTCAACCAGGTTCTTTACCTCTTTGGAGTTTTTAGATTGCTGTTTCTGAATCTCAAAAAGTAATCTTTATCTGTAAATTGGTCTGCAGCATAAGATTTGTTGGCTGAGTGCTGTGATTATTCCATAAATAAAAATGATAAAATATCAGAGGGAAGAAGAGTTTTGTGAACATAAAAATCTCACATAATAATTTCATTTCTCAGGAGAGCATCACTCTCCCTTGCACCAAAAATTTTCTTCACACCTAAATAGCTTTTTTTGCAGGGAATAAAGTAATTGAGAACATTCGGCTGTAAATATGCAAGTGTGAGTACTTGGGGGTAGGGATAGTCAAAATATTCAAAAAAATGTAATCTTATTTTTTCAGGAGAATATTTTTGAGTCATAAATAGTGCTTTATTATCAGGAATTCTGATAGATTTCAAAAAACAAATCTACTACCTTCCACAAAATACAGACTTTTAACATTATTTTATTATTAACAAAAACCTTATAGATAAAGTACTTAAAATCTTATAGATTTTAGAATTATTATAAAAAATATATAGAAAACATTATAGAATTTTTGCTACAGTCACTCAGATTCTCTGAAAAAGAACAAGGAATCAATATTGTTGACAAATTTAAACAGACAAGATAGATGGGGGAGAAGGAATACTATCATTTTCAGGTTTAAATTCAAGGGTCAGTCAGAGAACTAAGGCTTTTCTCCATGGAACACTGGGAGGTAGATTGCATTATGCAAAGTGACTGTCATGCCTGTGATTCTGAAGTCCCAAGTTCAGTCCTCCACACCACCATAATCCAGAGCTGAGCAGTGCTCTGGTAAAAAACAAAATAAAATAAAATCTGTGGAATACTGTAGTTTATTCTAAAGCATATATGTGATATAAAATAAATATATTCACTTTATTTTTATATTGTGATCTAGCTCAGAGTTGATGAAACATGTTTTATTGGTTTCTTTTATATTTTTATAAAGTGTGTGTGTGTGTGTGTGAGAGAGAGAGAGAGAGAGAGAGAAAGAAAGAGAAAGAGACATGCCAAAATCTCATGCATATGAAATCTCATTGCTTAAATTTCAAATTTTTCATTCCTTTTACTTCAGATAGATATATATCACAAGGACCGGAGTAAGGATCCAGGTTCAAGCCCCGGCTCCCCACCTGCAGGA
The DNA here is from genome assembly GCF_950295315.1 of Erinaceus europaeus. Classification (NCBI taxonomy): domain Eukaryota; kingdom Metazoa; phylum Chordata; class Mammalia; order Eulipotyphla; family Erinaceidae; genus Erinaceus; species Erinaceus europaeus. The sequence goes on along the minus strand of NC_080166.1, from coordinate 16,818,771 downwards.
GAGTTGCTTCACAAGCGGTAAAGCAGGTCTGCAGGTGTCTGTCTTTCTCTCCCCCTCTCTGTCTTCCCCTCCTCTCTCCATTTCTCTCTTTCCTATCCAACAACAACAACAACAATAATAACTACAACAATAAAACAACAAGGGCAACAAAAGGGAATAAATAAATAAATAAATAATAAATTTAAAAAAAAAAAAAAGAAAAGAAAATCACCAAGCTATAGCCAGCAATTTGCAGATGCTACTATGATTCCATTCTGACTTCCTTGAGCAGAAGTCACTAATGCATTCTGGAACCTCTTGTCTACAGAGTCCTGCCCCACTAAGGAAAGATAGAAATAGTCTGGGAGTATGGATTGACCTGCTAATGCCCATGTCCAGTGGAAAAGCAATTAAAGTAGCCACAATTCCCACCTTGTGCACCCCTAAAAGAATTATGGTACATATTACCAGAGAGGGGACAGTGTTAGGGGAAGATGAGCTAAGAACTCTGATCTCCAATTTCATCAAGACCCCAAAGATCCAGAAAGAGAAGAGGAAAAAAGTAAGGGCACTCAGAAGTAGCAACAAGTGTAGGTGTGACTTAGAAAGGAAGAGAAGACAGGACCATAGGGAAAAAATGGGCAAATACAGATAGATAGATAGATAGATAGATAGATAGATAGATAGATCGATAGATCAATCGATCGATCGATAGATAGATATAGAAATAGAAATGATAGTCAACCCCTATCTGTGACCTTGGGAGAAGTTCTGTAGTTTCCAATTGAGGGAATGGAGACACAGGACTGTGGTGGTGGGAACGGTGCAGAATTATACCTCTGTTGTTTCATAATTTTTAAATCATTAATAAAAATTAAAAAATAGTTCCAATTCTAATGTCATGTTGAAATTATTTTTTTGCTATGGGTATTATGACCCTGTGTGTAACTGGAGAACATGTGCAAGGCTTTACATTATAACCTTTATTTATTTATTTTTGCCTCCAGGGTCATCTTATCACTGGGGCTCGGTGCCTGTACTATGAATCCACTGCTCCTGGAGACCATTTTTCCCATCTTTGTTGTCTTTGTTGTTATTGTTATTATCGTTGGATAGGACAGAAAGAAATGGAGAGAGATGGGAAAGATAGAGAGGGGGAGAGAAAGATAGACACAGCAGACCTGCATCACCACTTATGAAGTGACTCCCCTGGAGGTGGGGAGCCAGGAGCTCGAACTGGGATCCTTAAGTCATACTTTGAGCTTTCTGTCATGTTTGTTTAACCCGCTGCACTACCCCCAATATTTATTTTATTTTTTAAATATTTATTTATTCCCTTTTGTTGCCCTTGTTGTTTTATTGTTGTAGTTATTGTCATTATTATTGTTGTCCTTGGATAGTTCAGAGAGAAATGGAGAGAGGAGGAAAGACAGAGAGGAAAGAGAAAGACAGACACCTGCAGACCTGCTTTACCGCCTCTGAAGCGACTCCCCTACAGGTGGGGAGCCAGGGGCTCGAACCAGGATTCTTCTGCTGGTTAGTCCTTGCGCTTTGACCACTTGCGCTTAACCCACTGCACTACTGCCGGACTCCCCCAACATTTACTTTTTAGTCACAACTAGGTACTCTCTAAAGCTCACCTTAGCAGACAGTTTACTATTACTCAGAGAATGAGACACATTTAACTTTCCTGGGCCACTATGTGCTGCTAACAAAACTGGAATTACAGACCTCACACTCCATTTATTTATCTATTTATTATTTTTTGGAAAATGCTGCAATAAAAATATTCTGTCTTTAACTCTGGCTTCACGCTGAGGGAGGTCAATTTCTCAGGCCTTTCTCCCCAAGAGAGACCACTAGGCAGCATCTCCTATGGACTCACCTAAAAAAAAAATTATGTTCACTCTCCAAGCATGTTCAAAATAGTTGTGTAGAAAAGAAAACCTCACAGCATAGTTCTGCTTGTTTTCAGGTTTGGCCCTGGCAAAATGTTGTATGCTCATCCACAGGTAACAGGGAAAAAAGGCTGTGAGATCTATATTCAGGATAACTCTATCATCTATTTTAAAAATATGTTGTATGGTGTGGGGGAAAAAGGGGGCTGGAATCTGATGTTATTATGCTGGATGAAATGAAGAAGTGAAAGACAACTACAGGATGGTTTCACTTGTGTGTGTAACTTAGATAACAAAGACCAACTGATAGCAACAATATTTATACGCCTTTCCCATATTTGAGAGCTACTCTCTTCCCTAATCCAGCTTTCTGATCCTTTTTCCAGTCATGACATCATCTCCCCACACAATAACTTGGATCCACCTGCATATCAGAGGTCAGGCTCAAAAGGAAAAAAAAAACATAACTATAGTCATGGGCCTTTTGGAATATACATAAAATAGGCCTACTAGCTATCTATAAAATAGAGACCCCCCCAACTCTTCATCTGCACTATTCCAGCCTTTAGGTTCATGATTAGTCAAAAATTTGTTTGGCTTTATATGTTAATTCTTTTTTCAGCCACCAGGTTCCAGATGCTAACATGATGCCAACCAGACTTCCCTGGGCAGACAACTCCACCAATGTGTCCTGGAGCCCCGCCTCCCCAGACCCCTGCCCAACTAGGGAAAGAGAGAGACAGGCTGGGAGTATGGATCAACCTGTCAATGCCCATGTTCAGCAGGGAAGCAATTACAGAAGCCAAACCTTCCACCTTCTGCACCTCATAATGACCCTGGGTCCATACTCCCAGAGGGATAAAGAATAAGAAAGTTATCAGGGGAAGGGAGGGGATACGGAGCTCTGGTGATGGGAACTGTGTGGAGTTGTACCCCTCTTATCCTGTGGTTTTTGTCAGTGTTTCCTTTTTATAAATAAAAATAAAAAAATTAAAATAAAAAAGAAGAAAGCTGTTTAAGCTAAGGCTGTTATCTGAGGGGAGGGGGCAGAGTGGAGGACTGATGGAAGGTCCCCTTGCTATAATGGCAGCGATGATACTTTTGTAGTGGATTCACATATAGGTGTGAAACTGCACTCCTAAAATCTTATACTATGTAAAGACATTAGAACATTCCCATTGCATGAGAGGGCAAGGACACAGATCATTAACACTTAAAAGCTCTGGGTTCTTCCTTTGTGTATAGGTTTGAAGCATAAGCCATTCCCCTGTGTCTTAAAGGCACAGGTGTCAAGTTGCAAAAAGGTCAAGCAAGCACATCACATAAGGATGGTGAGAGGTCTCTAGAACCTCACCTCACAGCCATCAAGAAAAAGGACGTTTCTAGTCCTCCAGCTACAAAAATATCAATCTTCCAGTGACATAGCAACTTCAAAAAGGGGAGAGGGATTTGAATTTGCTAGCTCTCAGCTTCCAGGAGTAAGGAGAAATCACATGCATGAAGTAAGTCTTCAACTCAGGAGTTTCCTAGATCGAGATTAAGATGCCAGCAGAAATTTTACCTGCTCTGAGGCTCAGGAGGCTGGTAGGGGAATGGCACCAAAGTAAAGGACTTCGGGGGTGGGGGTGGGATCTTTCAGGTTCTAGTGCCTAATGGTGGAGGAGGACCTAGTTTGTGGATGGGTCTTCTGCAGAACATAAAGAAATTTCACACATGTGCCAACAACTGAGTTTACTATAAACCATTAATTCACCCCCCAATTAAAAAAAAAACATATGAATTTCCCTGAGTTTCTCCTTTTCTTACAAGAAATTTGTTAATTTTCAGAGCTTGAAAGTATGGTCTGGGCAGCTGAAGCCCTCATACCCAAAACAGAGATCCTGTAAACTGACTTCCATGCCTGTTGTTTTGCCACTTCATTTTCACAAATTTTTAATAAAGCTGACATCAGCAACCCCAAGACTCAGATATTGGGAATTAGAAATGACTGAGAAATTACTAACTCAAGTTTGTCAGAAAGTGTTAAAACCCTTGGGAAAGACTCTACAAAGTCCATCTCAAATCTTCCTTTAGGAGGAAGAAAAAAATGAAACTTGACTTCTGTCCATGGTAGCGCAGTTTATGGACATTCCAGCAACTTCATTAAGAACTGACTCCAGCCTGCAACATGCTAATTATTGTTCCGCTTTCCGTAGTAAGGAGTTTAGTATCTTACGTAAAGTTGCCAAAATGATGACAAAAACACCTGCTTAGAGGCAGAAGCTCTTGACCACGGGAGATAATTTTAATCAGGTTCCATCATTTTAAGAAAATAATCATCTTCTCCAAGACAAAGTGATCTTTGGTTTCTTTATATCATGGCCTATTTATTCTCTGTCCAAACAGACTTTCACAGAATTCATTTTCCCATACACAAAACTACTAAGTTGTTATGAAGTACAATAAAATTAGGAAAAAAAACTGAAGAGCCATTTGAAACATGAGATCAGTGACTTTCAAACTGATGCTCTAAAGAAGAATTTAGCAATTCCCAAAGGATAAAGTCTTCTTCACAATTACTATTTCAACCACTTGAAAAAAACCACTTGCCAATCTCACCATGTTTATATATTAGGATGATGAATAATGATTCAATGAATTTTTGTCTGTTGTTTAACAAAAGATAATAGCCACAGGACCAGAGAAGTAGACTGGGAATTGTTATGAAAAGCAGAAAATGTCTTAAAGAGAGACACATTCCTCTTAACTTGTTGCTCCTCTAGACTCCAGAGAATTAATTTTATTTTCAGAATGTGTCCTATTTTTCAGGTTTTCTGTCTCAACATATCTTCTCCATCTCCCAATGTCTTTAGAAAGCCTTTATCAGTTATTCTTCCCTGGGGAAGAAAAATTCATGAAAACTTTTCACATTTAATATTTGTTTTTAGAAAGAGTCCTCATTAAAGCTCAAGAAAATGTAAGAAATAGAGAAAGAAATCATTCATGTTCCTCTTAGTTTTTTTTGTATTATCTTTATTTATTTATTGGATAGAGACAGCCAGAAATTGAGAAGGGGATTGAGAGGGAGAGAGACAGAGAGACACCTGCAACACTGCTTCACCATTCACAAAGCTTTCCCCCCTGGAGGCAGGGACCTGGGGCTCGAACCTGGGTCCTTGCTTATTGTAACATGCGCACTCAGTCAGGTGCACCAACACCCAGCCCTCCATGTTTTCTTTACTTCGATGCTTACAGTACAAATGAATTTCTATGCTACAAATATGGTCTTTCCTCTTTTCCAATTTCTGTAGTTTTCAAAATGTATAAATTTATAAAGTTTGTTCTTTGGTAATGATTTCTCAGTATATTTAGTTATTTCCCTCATGCTGTGACTGTCGCCTAAACTTTGGTAGTCTTCAGCTTCGTAAACCTTTTCTAGTCTCATTCAGTATAACTTCTGCTTAATAAGATCAAATACGGCTGGCTCTTATCACACTTGAAGTTGTTAAATTCCACATAAAAACCTTTTTTTTTATTTTTTAAATTTTCATTCATTGGAAAGAGACAGCCAGAGATCGAGAGAAAGGGGAAGACAGAGAGGGAGAGAGACAGAGAGACACCTGCAGCCCCACTTGACTACTTGAGACACTTTCCTCCTGCAGGTGGGAACTAGAGTCTTGAATCCTGTTCCTTGTGTACTGTAACACATGAGTTCAACCAGGTACCCCACCACCCAGCCCCATTCACATCTTTTTAAAAGGCTTTCTGGATCACCCAATTCATTTTCTGAGTTGTCGAAATAGCTCACTGCATAGTGCACTGCTTTGTCATGGGTGGTACCCGGGGTTAAACCCATCCCCTTAGCCTACTGAAGGAATCTTTGGTGTTGTAGATTCTTTCTCTCTGCCTACCTCTCTTTCTCTGTGTGCATCTTTAAAAACAAGACAGGAGGGAGTCAGGCGGTAGCACAGTGGGTTAAGCAGGTGGTGCCAAGTGCAAGGACTGGTATAAAGATCCCAGTTCGAGTCCCCGGCTCCCCACCTGCAGGGAGTTTGTTTCACAAGTGGTGAAGCAAGCCTACAGGTGTCTGTCTTTCTCTCCCCCTCTCTGTCTTCCCCTCCTCTCTCCATTTCTCTCTGTCCTATCTAACAACAACGACATTAATAACAACAACAATAAGAAAACAACAAGGGCAACAAAAGGGAATAAATAAATATAAAAAAAAATCTTTAAGAAAAAAAGAAGTCAGGAGTGGTGAAGTCCCTTAGAGGACAAAATAATCTATTTTTATATGTCTTCATAACTCCACCCAAATGTTTTTAAACATGAACATCCAAGCCTGTTCTCTCTTCTGAACGCTCGTGTAGTGATTTTGGCAATGAGTAAAAGAAAAGTCATACTTTTATACTACACAGAAATTAAAACTAAAAATAGGACCAGCAGATTAACTCACTTAGATGTTATACTTTTTGCCATGTGTGTGACCCATGTTCAAGTCCAACCCCCACAATCACACTGAAGAATTCTACAGTGTTGTCTTGTCTTACCTTCTTTCTCTCTGCATCTCTGTCTCATTGTTTCTATCTGAAAATTTAGCCCATAAAATCTCTGTGGGCATGATAAACAAAATATGGGCCCAGAATCTATAAATGTCTCTCTCATAATGTGAAAAAAAACAATAGACTATGTACATATGTACATAGGCTAAAGTTAAGAAAAGTGGGCTAGGGAGATGATTCCGTACATTCTAGGTAGATCCAATGTTACTAGAAAAAAATCCTTGTAAGTGAAAAAGTTGGGTAAGAGAGTTGCAGAAGGAAATCCAATGACGAGAAAAGAAATTAGATGGATGAAGATGAAAAGAAGATAGGAGTTTCTAGAGTCTGAGAAAGACACCAAAGAGGTCCAGCTCTGCCCACACCAGGAGTGTGGTGTGTCTAGCCCTATCCTCAACTTCTGTCCTCTAGGACGTTCAGCTCATGAAACTGTGCAGAGTTCACTCAGGAGCAGCAGGAGATTCCCTCGCCTAGTAGTGGGAACTGGGAGTATGGGAGGAGGTATGGAAGAAGGGTCTTTTAGGGGTGGGACAGAAATCTGATGGCACAGCCACATAAGATTGTTGCCTGTTAGGGAGTCGGGTGGTAGCGCAGCGGGTTAATCACAGGTGGTGCAAAGCACATGGACTGGCATAAGGATCCCAGTTAGAGCCCCCTGGAACCCCACCCACAGGGGAGTCGCTTCACAGGCAGTGAAGCAAGTCTGCAGGTGTCTACCTTTCTCTTCCCCTCTCTGTCTCCCTTCCTCTCTCCATTTCTCTCTGTCCTATCCAACAATGACGACATCAATAACAACAACAGTAATAACTACAACAATAAAATAAGGGCAACAAAAGGAAATACATATACATATATATATGAATGTTACCTGTTGGGGCCCCGGGGAGAGGTGGTGCACCAGGTTAAGCTTACTTATCACCAAGTGCAAGGACCCAGGTTCTAGCCCCCATTCTCCACCTCTTCCTGTTCTCACTTAATTTCTCTCTGTCCTAAAAAAAAAAGACTGAAATTTAGAAGGCATATGAAAAGATTCACCAGCCATTGGTAATTTGAAATTTGATATGCACACAATTCAGAGAATAGAGGGGCTGGGTGGTGGTGCACCTGGTTGAGCACACCTGTTACTGTGCATAAGGACCTGAGTTCAAGCCCCCAGTTCTCACCTGCAGGGTGAAAGCTTTGTGAGTGGTAAAGCAGTGCTATAGGTCTCTCTCTCTCTCTCTTTCCCTCCCTCCCTCCCACGCTCTCTCTCTCCCCCTCCCCTCTCATTTTCTGCCTGTCTATGCCCAATAAATAAATAAAGATAATGCCAAGAATAGGTAGAGCTTGAAGGGACCGTGTTAGGTGAGATAAGCCAAAAGGAAAAGGATTAATACTGGTTGGTCTCACATATATGTGGAACCTAAGAAACAGTGGTGGGGAGGGAAAACAGAAAGTGAGACTTGGACTGAGTGGGATGTACTACATTAAAGCAAAGGACTCTGGGAAAGAGAAGAAAGAGGGGCAATAAGGGAATGGAAAGAGCACTGGGATGCTGGGCCATGACGGTGGAAAAGGACCAAAGTTGGGAGTGAGAGTGCTCTGCAGAAACACATCATGAGGGGATGAGAAAATGTTCTCACGGACCAAAAACCAGACTGTGAAACTGTTAACAACATCCTCCAATAAAATGGCGAGAAGAAAGAAAGGAAAAAGAGAGAGAAAGAAAGAGAGAGAGAGAAAGAAAGAGAAAGGAAGAAAGGTAAGTTTGATGAACACAACTCTCACCAGACTGAAGAAAACTTCTGTGCCATGAAAACTTCCCCCTCAGTCTCTGTTTCTATATTTCTCTCTGAAAAAAAATATATAGGACTGGCGTGGTAAAACTCCAGTGGGAAGAGAATTTTAGCGAAGAAGGAATAGAAGGGAACTTCTATGGCCTGGTTAAAACAAAAATCCCTTATGCCTACAAGTTGCATCACACTTAACAGTGAGAAGCTGGATACTCTCTCTCACAGATTGGGAGCAAGGAAAAAGGGTGTCTTTTATTTTTAATATCACACTGGGAGTTATAACAGATGTAATAAGAGAAGCAAAAAGAAGAGAATGTGATTAGAAAGGAAAGAATAAGACTGTCCTTACTAGCAGTTGATATATATATATGTATATATATACATATATATATAATATAGTAGGTTAACATTTTTGCTTTTCTACTTACTAGCAATGATCTATTAGAATTTGCAACTTGATTTATTACCCAAAAAAGGGGGGGAGTTCTTGGCTATCAATCTAGCAAAATATGTACAAGAGGTTTGTTACAGAAAGCTATTCAGTTCTCACAGAGAAGATTAAAATTCTAAAGAATGTCAGTGTTGTGTGATGGGTGACTTGGTGCTGTCAGACTTTCATATGTTTTGAAACAGATTCATGGCAACTACTCCTTCAAACTCTACTGTAGCTAAAACTATTCTATAAATATCATTATTTTGTTTTTCTTTCCTTTTGTTTTCCCTTTAGGCTCTGTGTTACCAGCAGGGCTACCACTCAGGCTTTATGTCTGAATGACTTCACCATTCTTAGTGGTCTTTTTTTTTTCTTTAATAGAGGTGAGAGATATAGAAGCGGAGGAAGAGAGAGGGAGAGAGAGAAGAGAGCCAAGTACTGATTCACCAGTCAGATACAGCTTCCCCCCTGTATCTGGACCTGAACTGAGAACGCAGATACAGGTGCTTGTCAGTGGTAATGTGTGTGCTTTGTCAGGTCGCTTACAAACAGACCCCGGGCTGCGTGTATGACAAGGCACACTTCTACCTGGCTCTCTCTCCCATCTCAACTAAGTTACAGATGACTTCCATCCTCACTGCAGTGGGAAATGGTTCCCCACTTTGTCTGTATGGCCTTCACAGGAAGACGTTCTCCCCAATAGTACATTATAGAAAAGAAGAGGCAAGGTTAGAGTGAGTTAAGAAGAAATAAATCTTAAAAAAATGTTACTTAGAAGATCAAGTTAACTATTAACAAAGGGGACAAAAATCTTGAGAATATGCTTTCTGTGTAATGTCATTGAAATAATTTAGACCTCTGATGGTCTTCTCAAGACACAAACATAATCCTTGTCAAATCACTTAGATAAAAAAAAAAAAGACAAGTCCACAACAATGGAACATTCTAAAAATAAATAAATATTGTTAACTGTAAACCCCATTGATTTGATCTGGGGCCCATAGTCAGAACAGGAGCCGATGTAACCTCTGCATCCCTATAGGTCTGAGCTTGCGGTCTGTGGTCATGGCTAGGTACAGTCCAGGCTGCGCCAATTTCAAGACCCATCATCCTCAGGTGGTAGGTAGAGTATGTTCCCCAGCCTCCCTTAGAATGGAACATTTCCTACCCGTGTTGATCCACATTGAGGACCAGGTCTGATAGGGGCCCACAGAGCACAGAGGGGTCCATTATGTTGTTCCTAATGGAGAATGACCAGTGATAGTGGTGAGAGGGATATGGTACAGGTCTAGGCCCATCATGTCTATGTGGGAACCTCAGGGCTCCCTGACTAGGGCAATCGGTAATGGGGTGGCCTGGTAGTGACCCCAAATCTTCATCCAAAATATTCAAGCCTTTAGGTTCATGATTAGTCAAAATTTACTCTGCTTTCTATCTTAACTCTTTTTCAGCCACCAGGTTCCAGATGCTACCATGATGCCAACCTGACCTCCCTAGCAGATGACCCCAACAATGTGTCCTGGAGCCCTGCTTCCCCAGAGCCCTGCCCCACTAGGGAAAGAGAGAGACAAACTGGGAGTATGGATCAACCTGCCAATGCCCATGTTCAGCAGGGAAGCAATTACAGAAGCCAGAACTTCTACCTTCTGCATCCCATAATGACCCTGGGTCCATACTCCCAGAGGGATAAAGAATAGGAAAGCTATCAGGGAGGGGATGAGATATGGAGTTCTGGTGGTGGGAACTGTGTGGAGTTGTACCCCTCTTATCCTATGGTCTTTCAGTGTTTATTTTATAAATAAAAAATTTTAAAATAAATACCTGGCTAGTGTTTCTTGAAACTTTTAAGATCATCAAGGTCAAGTAACATCTGAGTCACTCTCGTAGGCAAGACAACCTTGTGGAGACTTGCAGCCAAAGGTAATATATCTGGGATGGACTCCTACAAAATGAGTATTAGGATAAAAATTATAGCAGCATATCCGTATTGGGTGTACGATAATGGAAAACCTGTGTCTGGGGGAAGAGGACAAGGCCTTCCTTACTCTTCAATTTTGTGTGCAATAACAAAACTCATAGAAAGCAGAAAGGTGTTTTTGTTTGTTTTGGTTCCAGGGTTAATGCTGTGGCTCAGTGCTGTCACTAAAATCCACTGTTCTTGGTGGACATTTTTTCATTTTATTGGATAGAACAGGGAGAAGTTGAGAGGGAAGGGATATATAGAGAGAGGGGGGAAGGGAGAGGGAGAGGGGAGGGAGAGAGAGGGGGGAGGGAGAGAGGGAGAGGAAAGAGAGAGTGAGAGGAAGGGAGGGAGAGGGAAAGGGAGAGAGAGGGAAAGGGGAGGGAGAGGGAGATAGAGAGAAGGAGAGGGAGAGAAAGAGAGACAGGGAGAGAGAGAGTGGGAGAGGGAGAGGGGAAGGAGAGAGAGAGGAAGAGTGAGAAAGAGAGAGAGAAGGAGAGGGAGAGAGAGGGAGAGAGAGAAAGGGAGAGACAGAGGGAGAGAGAGAAGGAGAGAGAGAAAGGGAGAGAGGGAGAGAGGGAGAGAGAGGAAGGAGAGAGAGAGAGAGGAGGCAGAGAGAGAGAGACCTCCTGCAGACTTGCTTCACTGCTTTTGAATACTCCCTGCTGCAGGTGGGGAGCCAGTTTGGAACCCAGATCCTTCCGTGAGTGCTTGTACTCAACCAGGTGTGGCACCACCCAGCTCCCCTCAGAAAGTATAATTAAAATTTATAAAATCATTTTAATCTCCATGTTATCCTCATATTTGTTGGTGGATTCAAAGCCAGGAATTTTATTTCATCACCGCAAACACAAAACCTCAACATGCATTTCTTCATTAGCGTCTACTTTTGTCTTTGAAACTCATGACTGATGCAAACTTTTGAGTTTCTAAGGACTGTTTTTCTTAGATACTAGCATTCCAGTGATTCTTTATAGGACTCAAGCGTATCTTCATGGACAAAAATCAATCTGAAACATCATTAAACAATCAATTCTACAAAGCATTTATGATACTATCTACATTCTCAACCAGTTGATGTATTAACAGATCGATCTTGTCTACTTGTAAAACTCTGTAACTTAAAATGGAATATCGAGGAGCACGATATCAGTCAATACCAGTTACAGATTTGGTGTCCCTCAAACCTTTTAGCCATTTCTGCCTCTGTAGTACATGTTCAGGAAGTCGAAATAAAGCCGAAAGTTTAATCACGAGCTAGTTTTGATACAACACAAATATTTATGATGCTGTATTTATTTACCAGCCACTCAAGGTTTTAGAAAGAAAAGCTTCAATGGTAGTACATGTTCAGGAAGTCGAAATAAAGCCGAAAGTTTAATCACGAGCTAGTTTTGATACAACACAAATATTTATGATGCTGTATTTATTTACCAGCCACTCAAGGTTTTAGAAAGAAACGCTTCAATGGATTTCCATTATCTACTTCATGCTAATATGAACAATATGTTGTATTTAATTAAAGTTAATATGTCTTAATACTTAGTCATGCTTATGAATACTAATAAGTGCACCGGTTGCAAAAATGGCTTAAGCTGTTTGCTGCAGAATTTGTGTTTTGATGATGCTTGTAAAATCATCAATGGCATGAAAGCTATTCCACAGTTTCAGGAGAGAGCAAGTGTTAAGTTCTCCCAGCTCTTCCTTGTGACATTATTGGACCAGCCATTTGTTTGTTGCCCTATCTGCTGCATATCTTCCTCGACTGGCTTGACCTATTTGCTGGGGGGGCGGAGAAAATTCATTAAAAGCACATTTAACTTACAGACTCATAACTAGAAAAAGAGCATCATTTTTCTCTTGTAGCTAGAAAACAGCACAGTTGTCATTTATTCCTTGCTTCAGCAGTTTCTCATTACTATGGGTAGCCATGTACCAGTTAAAACATTCACTGAGAATCAGTGATAAGGTGTCATCTCAGCTCCGGACTGAATGCAGAAGGATGCATTTCTCAGGTGTGTGCAGAGGGGTTACAGCTTACTGCTGCATATTCAGTCATTTCATTTTGTAAATACGAAAGTACCTACTTTTCTCCCTACTCCACTGTATAACCAAGTGCACTGGGGATCCTCAAGCTTCTTAAAATTTCAAAGAGTAAAATATTCTAAGCTTTGGGAATTTTTATTCTTGCCTCTAGGGTTATTGCTGGGGCTCCATGCCAGCACTAGAAATCTACCAGTCCTGGAAGCCATTTTGTCTATTTTTCCTAGCAGTGACTCCTAACTTCCACACCCATCAGCTATTTAACTTCTCTCCATTGCATTTTCTCCAGAGTGTGAACCTCTGTGAACCTCTCTGTCTGCACCATCTTTCACGGTAGCTAGTCCTCACTTCTGCCACACTCTCTGCCTTTGTCTGTCAGCCTCTACCCCTAGAAAAATACCTGGTGTCAGTTGTGATATCTCCTGCATCGTTTACAATTCTATTAATTTGAGTCTTCTCTCTTTTTTGTTTGGTGAGTCTGGCTAGGGGTTTGTCAATTTTGTTTAATCTTTCAAAGAACCAACATTTGGCTTCATTGATCTTTTGTATGGTTCTTTTATTTTAAATGTTGTTTATTTCTGCTCTAACTTTAGTGATTTCTGTCCTTCTGGTTGCTTTAGGGTTCCTTTGTTCCTCTTCCTCTAAGTCCTTGAGGTGTGCAGTAAGGTCGTTCATTTGGGCTTCTTCTTGGTGTTTAATATGTGATTGTATGGCTATAAGTTTCCCTCTCAGTACTGCTTTAGCTGTGTCCCAAATATTTTGATAGGTTGTGTCTTAATTTTCATTAGTTTCCAGGAACATTTGAATTTCCTGTTTGAGTGAGTCTCTGACCCAGTGGTTCTTAAGGAGCATGTTGTTTAGTTTCCAAATTCTATGTCTTTTAATAATTTTCCATTTGTTGTTAAATGTTAAGTTTTACTCCACTGTGGTCTGAGGAACCCTTGGATAGGGCCCACTTTCCCGTATGCATCTCCCAATCCAAACCAAATAATATTGCATCCACCGATCACAACCTAACCAAAGCAACGATTGCCACCTCAACATGCTTCACCTCAGACTGTATCCAGAGACTTCACGTGTGGAATGACAACCCTTCAGCTTCATTACTCGGGTTCCAGATGCCACCAGGATGCTGGCTAGGCTTCCCTGGATTGAAGACCCCACCAATGTGTCCTGGAGCTCAGCTTCCCCAGAGACACACCTTACTAGGAAAAGAGAGAGGCAGACTGGGAGTATGGACCAACCAGTCAACGCCCATGTTCAGCGGGGAAGCAATTACAGAAGCCAGACCTTCTACCTTCTGCAACCCTCAACGACCCTGGGTCCATGCTCCCAGAGGGCTAGAGAATGGGAAAGCTATCATGGGAGGGGGTGGGTTATGGGGATTGGGTGGTGGGAATTGTGTGGAGTTGTACCCCTCCTACCTTATGTTTTTGTTCATTAATCCTTTCTTAAATAAAAAATTAAAATAATAAAATAAAATAAAATATTCAAAAGTTAAAAAAAAAAAAAGAAAAATACCTGGTAACACTTTTACTTAACTTCCCCTGACCCCAACACTTTCTAAGACCACTTTGGGAACTGTGGAACTGTCCCACCCTGAGTAGCGCAGGCCTCCAGCCAGCCCTCAGTTCTGCTCTAGCAGGCTGTCTCAGCCCCTCCCAAAAGAGTCAAATGCCATTGTGATGTGTTTCCCAACTTCAGGAGAGCAGAGAGGGAGTCTGGCAGTGGTGCACCTGGTTAAGCACACATGTTACAGAGCTCAAAGACCCAGGTTCAAGCCCCTGCTCCCCACCTGTAGGGGGAAAGTTTCAGGAGTGATCTTCAGATATCTTTCTGTCTTCCGTCTCTCTATCTCCCCCTCCTCTCTCAATCTTTCTTTGTCTGTAGCCAATAATAAATAAAAATGTGTTTAAAGATGCCACTGAAGCATCACACTTACTCTGGTGGGCCTCCTTATCCTTCCCCACTGTAGGAAGGAGGGATTCACAGCCTAGTTCTTAGATACTATCATTTTTTTGCCCCCAGGTTTATTGCTAAGGCTTGGTGCTAGCACTATGAATCCATTGCTCCTAGTGGTCATTTTTTTCCCATTTTATTTGATAGGAACTGAAAGAAATTGAGAGGGGAAGGAGAGCTAGAGAGGGAGAGACAAAGAGAGACACCTGCAGACCTGCTTCAATGCTCATTGCTGGCACTCATGTGGAGTGGATCCAGCCAGGGGGTAAGTCTCCAATCGTCCCTCACCAGTTCTAGTGACTGCATGATACAGAAAGGAGGACTCGAGGAGTACTCTGGTACAAACACTCATTTATTTGGAGTACAGGTTTTTATATAGAGTTAAACAAAGAACATTTTTCACATATGTCAGAAATTACAGGTTTCTTAAAGGTCAGCTTGCCCCTATGGTAGGGGTTAGGGTATGACAAGAATTGATGTGATACATAAAGGTCAAAACTATTATTCTCCATGATGCAGGCTGGTTAATTATCCAAAGACATTTGAGAGAAGCATAGGGGTTAAACCAGTAAGGTGAGGTAGAGAAAAGAAAAACAAAACTTGATGCAAATCATAGATATCAAAAGGCACAAGGAAATAAGATTTGGGGACTTTTCACTGTCTGGTGTTGGGGGTGTATGATACAGTGTGTTCTCCTTTATGATCAAAAGGTGAAGTGGATGTGTGAACTTTGAGTGAACCCTAAAACAGGCAACCATTTTGGCCTGCTGCTAGCAGGGGAAACTAAGTGAGAGGCCTGTAGGCTTTCTGTGAGCTTGAGAGACTAACAAGGAGAAACTGAGTCTGGGAGACTTTTCCCTCTTGGCTCATCTCTATAAGGAGAGAGGCTGACAAGTAAGGTCTTTTTCCAGACCTCCATCCAAGGATGGGAGAGCTCTCCTAAGCTCTACCAAGCTTTCACATAGTCCCACAGCTCATGAAGCAGACCTCTGCAAGTGGAGAAGGGGGTCTTGAACCCAGATCCTTACACAGGGATATTTTCACCCATAAGATCAAGATCCACCAAACGTCTATCGCAGAGAGGTGAGAAATTGTACTCATGTATCACACCTGTATTGTGATTCATCAACCCATCAATAAAGAAAAAAGAAAAAAAAAGAATGCAACTTTGACCTCTGAGCTCACCAAGACTTCCCTTGTGGGTGGAAAAATTTAAGATCTGTGAGACTGACTCTGATATTGCCTTTGAAAATCTGCTTAAGGAGAGTAGCACACCAGACTTTCATGCCTGAAACTTGGGGTTCCCAGGCTCAATCCCAGCATCACTGTAAGTCAGAGCTGAGTGATCTGTGTGTGTGTATCTCATAAAAAATAAATTAATTAACCTTTAAGAAAACTAATGTGCCTTGCTGAAACTTTATATTTGCCTTCAAGGTACAGCACAAGCAGAGGTTTTGCTTGAAGAAGTATGCATCTAAGGTGTCTGGACAAGACGGAAGTTTGAGGGGAGTTTGACTGAAACTGAAGGAGAGAAAATGGATCACCAGCTAGTGAATAAGCTATAGACAATCGAGGCATGAACTAGGGCAGATGCAGTGGGAATAAAAATGAGAAGACTGTCTCAAGAGTCATGATAGAGGGAGATCAATAGGAATTGAATACAATGTGAAAAGAGAAAGGGCTCAAGAATTGGAAGGGAAATCTGATCAATAATAGAAGTTAGAATTCATAAGGAGCACATCTGAAGGGAAAATAGGTGATCAGGGGTATAAGGCTCAGAGTATTGTTGCAATACCAGGTAGAGATGGACACCAGGGCTTCAGAAAATGAGCCTTAGCCTTCAGAATTGAAACCCAGCATCATCAGCAAAGGGATAGTTGCTGAGTCTACAGTAATCTCAAGACAACTATTAGAAAGTATAAAATATGTTGGAGAAATAGCTCAACGAGTTGAGTGTGTGAGTGGCACACCCAAGTCTCCTGGTTTGATCTTTAGTGCCACACATACCAAAGTGGTGCTTCGGTCTCTCTCTCTCTCTCTCTCAATATCTCTAAATAAATAAAGAGGAAGCTCAGTTCTAGTTTTATGGTACCTCTGCCACTCTGTGTGTAAGAATAAGCAAGTATCCCAGACCAGGGAGATAGCAATGTTGGAACTCTGACTATAGACACACACACACACACACACACACACACACACACACACATTGCAAGTATATGATAGAAAATGCTTGAGAAAAGGAGAAAACATATCCCTCAAGATGTCAAGAACACTTAGGAAACTGGTAATTCTCCTCCTTGAAAATGTAGAGAGCTCTATTGAAAGTTATTCATTAGGCATAAGCACTACAGACCACCAGATAAGAAAGAAGCCACTGAGTACCTCTCAAGGAAGACATCCATCACCACAGTTGAGTGGAGTTGATGAAGTCAAGTTCAAATTCCAAGCTGAATAAATGTTTCAGAAGTCGAGGCAGGAGATGGAGAGATAGTTTGATGGGTAGAACATGAACCTGGTTCAAACTCCATAAACACATGGGAGGCTCTGTCACCAGAGGAGTCTCAACCACTACAGTACTGTGGCATCATTCTCTCTCTATCTCTATCTCTTCCAAGCAAGGACTCAGGAAGGGTGAAATTTCACCTGTGTGAGATCCCGACTTCTAGGATCCAAAGGAAAGAGTGGAGGCATAAATATGAGATGATCTAAGGGAATTTGTGAGTGAACAAGAAAAACTCTCTTGTGAAGAGAAGAGGGCTTAGGGAGCACTTTATGGGTGCCTTTAAACATGCTTTCAGGGAGCAGAAGAAAGAGCTTACAGATGGAAAGTGACGCAGAGAAGCAACTGAGAAAGGAACAACCAGGGAAACATCCCCA
The DNA here is from genome assembly GCF_950295315.1 of Erinaceus europaeus. Lineage (NCBI taxonomy): Eukaryota > Metazoa > Chordata > Mammalia > Eulipotyphla > Erinaceidae > Erinaceus > Erinaceus europaeus. The sequence continues at coordinate 16,801,315 of NC_080166.1, read as the reverse complement.
AAGTATGCGGCAGACAAAGCAGGCATAGATGAAGGGGCATCATAAAAATGTCAGACATGCCGCTGGGGAGGTGGGGCAGTGGCAGATCATGGGGTTTGAGGGGGTGAGGTACTGAGAGGGATCCCTGGTACCACATTCACTGTAGTTACACTTTGATTGGGCTCTATCTCTCTCTCTCTCTCTCCTTTCAAATAAAGTGATTGACAGGTACTTCTGAACTAAAAAACGGAGAACATGGGGAAAATGTCTGAGTTACAAAAATAAATAAAGTCAAGAGATAGAGCCCAGGTAGTCTTGCACCTGGTTGAAAGCACATGTTACAGTGTTCAAGGACCCAGGTTGGAGCCTCCGGTCACCACTTGCAGGGGGAAAGCTTTGTGAGTGGTAAAGTAGTGTTGCAGGTGTCTCTCTGTCTCTCTCTCTCTCATCCCCTTCCCTCTTGATTTCTGGCTGTCTCTATCAAATAATAAATATTAAGGACAGAACAAGAAAGAGAGAGAGAATAAATGGCAAGGCTTGGGGTTTTTTGTTAAAATAGAAATAGAGGTCATCTGGGAGAGTGAAAAGGTAGATTTCTTACACAGAGTAAAAGCTTTGGTTTATTTCTCTCTCTCTCTCTCTCTCTCTCTCTCTCTGTGTGTGTGTGTGTGTGTGTGTGTGTGTGTGTGTGTGTGTGTGTGTGTGTGTGTTAAATAATAGGCTACAAGGTTGAAGGCAGACTGAGTACAGTCCTACACGACACCTGCCACTAGAGTTCTGTGTCCCCACCCCCCATAGTTCTCACAAAGTCCTAGAGACAGTTTGTTCATATTTTTGCCTTTTTTTTTTATGGCTGGGGCTCCGTGCCTGAACTACAAATCCACTGCTGCTTTCTTTCTTTCTTTTCTTCTCTTCTCTTTCTGTCTTTTCTCTTTTCTTTCTTTCTCTTTTTTTTTTTTTTTTTTTTTTGATTGAGAGGGGAGGAAAAGACAGACACCTGCAGACCTGCTTCACTGCTTGTGAAACCACCCCACTGCAGGTGGGGAGCCAGGGGCTCGAACCCGGATTCTTGCACTGGTCCTTATACTTCAAACTATGTGCGCTTAACCTGCTACACCACCGCCCAGACCCTGACATGCTTCTGTTTATTTCAGTTATAAGTGGAATCCAAAAGCAAATCCCACTTAGAAATCCTACTTGTTCCATCCACCCTCTGTGTATGCCAGGAGTTTAGTCTGGGTTTAGGCATGCTTAGTTCCCTAATGAATCATTCATGGACATGAAAAAATAAATGAATGAATAAATAAAAGTCTAATGCAGTCAGGAAGATAAAGCTGGGTTTTGCAAAGGGAAAGCTTTGCAAGTGGTGAAGCAGTGTTGCAGGTGTCTCTCTCTTTCTCCCAGTTTATTGTCCCCCTTCCCTCTTGATTTCTGGCTGCCTCTATCCGATAAATGAAGATAATAAAAATTATTTTAAAAAAGCATAAATCTTGTTTTGATTCTCTAACTAAGAACAGTTTTCAGGGAGAGAAAAGTATAAATCTAGACTGGTTGTCTGGAGAAAAAAAAATGTGATAAAGAATTGAAATAATTTATACCTCAGATTAGAACCAAATGTTGAAGTCTTGCAAATTGAAAAATTAGGATGCATCAAAGAAATTTACATTTGTGTAATAAAGTGGGTACTTTATTAGTGCAAATGCACCTTCCCTGCCTCATGTGAGTGACAATTAAACCCAGCTTTGGATGCAGGGATTCATCACATTGAGCACTCTACCCTCACTCTCTAAAGGAAAGACTTCTGCATGGGCAGCTTTATTTCTAACTGCATAGGCATACATCCCAACTCTGGGCTTAAACTAGGTTTATATAATATAGAGACTCAATATTATATCATGCAGAGTCTTTGAAAACTCTGTGTCTATCAGGGAAATTGTTACCATAGAAACTAATGGACTCCCAAAAAAAGGGGGGGGGGATACACACTGAGTTATTTCTTCAACAGATAAGAATTAAGCTAAATAACAACAGATCACAGTCATTTGTTTAAAGGGTCATTCTCTCTCAGACACGGCATTACAAATCCCACACACTTCTTTGAAATCAAGGGACAATATTCTCTGCCCCTATTCTTTTGATTCTCAGTCAAGGACATATTCAATAGAATGAAATGTCCTTGAGTAGTGTTCAGAGATGCTCACCAAGAACAAAGTAAACGATTTATGGGAACCAGGCTAGTTGTATCACTTATGCTAAATTATCTTTTGTTTTATGAGCGAGCTAATGTAATAACCAGAGCCATTGCCACATGTAAAAAAGAAAACACCTACCAAGAATTATGTTTAGGCACTAAAATTATATTAAGCCCTAAATTTCCAAAATTCTAATTCTAATTCTACTTAGATTCTAATTCTACTTAAGCTCTAAATTTCAGAGTTGAAAATAGATTCTGGACCACAAAAGTGATTAAATTCATCTGAGACCAGTGTACGCCCACAACTTAATTATCTGCTGTTCTTTTTAGGTTCTTTCTAAAAAGGCTTTGAACGAATATTTCTTGAGATTATTAAACTATTTTTTTTCTTTGTAGTTCTGGTAAGTCATGTGGGACGAGAGGTAAAACAATTAGAAATTTTCATTGAATGAATTTTATACATATTTAAGTATACTAACCTTATATTATAAAAAATTAGAGTGGTTCGGGAGGTGGTACAGTGGATAAAGCATTGGACTCTCAAGCATGAGGTCCTGAGTTCAGTCCCTGGCAGCACATGTACCAGAGTGATGTCTGGTTCTTTCTCTCTCTCCTCCTTTCTCATTAATAAATAAAATATTTTTAAAAACTAAAGAATCATAGAAAATGCTAGGATGGGGACAGGTGGTGGCGCACCTGGTTGAGCGCACATGTTACAGTGCTCAAGGACCCAGGTTCAAGCCCCTGGTCCCCACCTGCAAGGGGACAGCTTTGTGAGTGGTGAAGCAGCGCTGCAGGTATCTCTGTCTTTCTCTCTTCCTATCACCCCCTCCCCTCGAAATTTCTGGCTGTCTCTATCCAATAAATAAATAAAGATTTTTTTTAAAAAAAGAAAAATGCTAGGATTTAGATTTTGATTAATTATATATGCCTTTATCTAAAAATAAAACTATAACAAACAAATTTAGTACTAACCCTGAGATTTTTTTTTTAATTTTATTCGAGAGCCAGTAGTTTATTCTACTGTTACTGACACATGGGAAAGATTTCTCATCTCATCATAACGGTATCTCCAAAACATTCTCACCCCCAGCTTAGGTCTGTTTACACCATCATGCACCAGGACCCCAGCTCCTTCTTTCCAGTTCCCTTTCTGCCTTCCCTCCCCAGAATCCTTTGCTTTGGTACAATGCGCCAATACAGGGCGATCTCAATCTCGCTGATAGGCAGAACTCAAGATTTGTTCAAAGCATAGTCTTTATAAAGTTTAATATCCACTTGAAGTTCTCACTTCTCTATATATTGGTGTACTTTGCCATTAAGAGATAGCACACCCCCCCCACCCAAGGATTGGAAGCACTGTGTTTCACATTTCTCTGAAAGCCATCAACTCTGAAATATGTAAAATAAAGTTGCATATATGCTTCCTGTTGGCATCAGTAATGCAAAAATAAACTATGTGAAACAAACTGAAACAGAGAGGAACAAAATTACCTACCAAAGGATGTAAAAAAAAAATCCTTCTTTTATTAACAACTTTAAGGTAAGGGACAGAGTACTTTAGAGTAAATACGCTATGTATTATTTCAAACACTAAAGCTGATGAAATGAAACAGGAGACATTGAGATCCGATGCCAAACAGATGGATAATACAGAGATGTTCCTAGAACAACCACCCTAACAATAAGACGTCAGCAATCAGTCTTTGAGAATATTTTAGACGCCTACTTACCGTTTACTGAATGAACAGTACTTAATGTTAGATCTTAAAAAAATAAAAGGTGACTGCTGAATTCCTGTATGTGCCTATTAGTCCAATATGAAGGATGCTGAATGTGGCTTTTTGTTCCACAACGCCTGCAGCTTGTAACCATAAGGACATTCAACCTCAGGGTCACTGCTGTCATTACCAGATTATGCGCCTAACAGATCACATTTGGTTACAGCATTCCTGGCAGTGTCTCTCCTCCAAATGTCATGGGTTGAAGTAGGCAGCGCTCATCTGGAATGAGTACTATGTTCCCAGTACTATGTGAACACCATGTAGCTTGCCTCCACTTTGGGATAACCCAATCTATCAGAAATCCAGCCAAGCCCAGAGGACATTTGGGCTTTTGCCATGCAAGCTAGAGAACTGACAGCTGACTGAGGACCGGGACTGCATTGTAATGAGTCTCCCTGGTCTAGAATCCATCACTGCCAGATGGACAAACGTCAGAACTGGCCGGGCATGCAGCACTAGAAACTATTTAATCTATAAGGCTGTGTGGTGCAAGGACTGACAGACTGCCAGCCTAAAGCTTGTAGACAGGAAAACTTGCTGAGCCTAGCTGCAAGACCAGGTAATACAGCGACCTCACCAGTCAGGAGTCCTGAGAACTGAGACGTGAAATGCAGACTTGTCTCTACTTTGCCCAAGTGAAACTTATTATTGCAGTTTTTACTTTGAGCCTCGTCAGGGTCTGCATATCAGTTACAGAAAACACTAGCTATGGCAAGCATACCAAGTGCCAATGCAAATGGTTTGTGTAGAAGTCAGCAGTAGGTGTCAGGCACACATGTCACAAAGATCAAAAATCAGAGTTCAAGCCCCCAAGCCCACACTTTCAGCAGGGGAGTTTCTTGAGCAGTGAAGCAGTGATACAATAAGACTGAGGCTCCAAGGTCTCAAGTTCAGTTCTTGGGACTACCATAAACCAGAGATGAGAAGTGCTCAAGTATAAAAATGAAGGAAAAAAAAATCAAACACAGGCCTGCAAAATAGTTGTCCTGCTTTGTCATACACAGAGCACAGGCTCAGACAGCCCCTACTGTTCTGAGGAAGATTCTGTGCTGTGGTGTCTCTCTTCCTCCCTCTGTCTCTCTGTGTTAGTCTATGTGAACAAGTTGCCTCAAAATGGTAAAGCCTGGACAATTACAAAAATACAATGATGAGAAGTAATACTACTCTCATGTGGGCTTGATGATCACAGACTGCAGTGTGCTGTGTGGAGAGCCAACAGAACAATTTTGGCCGGGGGTGGGGGGGCAGTGTTGAAGCAGTGGCACACCCAGTTGAACACACACATTACCTAGGTAATACACTAGGACCTAGGTTCAAGTCCTTGGAGCCTACCTGCAGGGTGGGATCTTCATGAGCTGTGAAGCAGGACTGCTGGCATCTGTCTACCTATCTGTCTTTCCCTTACTTCTCAATTTTTCTGTGTCCTATCAAAAAGAAGATAAAACAAGAATGTAGAGGAGAAGAGAGGAGAGGAGGAGAGAAGGGGGAGAGGAGGGGAAGGGAGAGGAGGAAGAGAGGGAAAGGCAGGGAAGGGCAGGGAAGGGAGGGAGACATGGAGGGAGGGAAAGGAGGAGGGGGGGAGAGAGGAGGGGAGGGGAAAGGAGCAGAGGGGAGGGGAGGGAAGCAGAGGCCTCCATACTTGCAGACAAATACAAGCATTTTACTTTAGCCAGCGAGCCTGAGCATGGCAAAGAAACAGGAAATCAGAAATCACAACAGGAATTTAGATGTAGATTTCCATCTAGATACAAGATGGTTTTGCTAAATTTGGAATGGTGAATAGAATTCAGGAAAGTATCCTTATTGGTCTGCAAAATTTTAAATCAGCAATTTTCACAGATGTGTTTCCTTCACAGATTTCATCAGTCATGTCATAGACTGAAACACATCTAGTTTTATGAGCCAACATTCAGATGTCTTAGGAGTCACAAGGGTTGACAATAATTAGAGCACCAAGAGACTCATGAATAAGAGGTAGAGGGCTAAGGGGACAGTTTGGGATTTGTTTGTTTGTTTCCCAGAGCACTGGTCAGCTCAGGTGGTGTGAGGCATTGAACCTCGACTCTGGAGCCTCAGGCATGAGAGTCTCTGCATAACCGTTCTGCTATACCTACCCTTTGTTCTAGGGATATAACAAAATGCTTCTGCAAAGACTTACATGCTTGAAGCTCTGAGGTCCCAGGTTCAATCCCAGTACCATCACAAGCCAGAGCTAAACTATGCTCTTCTCTCTCTCTCTCTCTCTCTCTCTCTCTCCCTCCCTCTCCCTCTCCCTCTCCCTCTCTCTCTCCCTCTCCCTCTCCCTCTCTCTTTTCCCTCAAGCCAAAGCTGAACTATGCTCCTCTCTCTCTCTCTCTCCCTCTCCCTCTCCCTCTCTCTTTTCCCTCAAGCCAAAGCTGAACTATGCTCCTCTCTCTCTCTCTCCCTCTCCGTCTCCCTCTCTCTTTTCCCTCAAGCCAAAGCTGAACTATGCTCCTCTCTCTCTCTCTCTCTCTCCCTCTCCCTCTCCCTCTCCCTCTCCCTCTCCCTCTCCCTCTATTTCTCTCTCTCTCTCTCTCTCCATCTCTCTCTCTCTCTCTTTTCCCTTCCCCTCTAAATTTTTCTCTGTTCTATCAAAATGAAGGGGGGGAGAATGACCATTGAAAGTGGTGGGTTTTCTGTGAAGACACAGAATCCCACCAATAACTCCAGTGGTAGTAAATGTGGGGATATGGCACATTTACTTATTTATATGGTGGAGCAGGGCTGACACCCCCATCATCTCTCTGAGACTCTGAGGTAGGAATTCACCCAAAAAAAAAAAAAAAAAAAAAAAAAACCTCCCTGTCCCTCCTCCCTTTCCTCAGCCAACCTTGTTGCCAGCATTCTTCATCTGGCCTGAGGGCAGGAGCTGTTTACCTAAACTGCCGCACAGATTATAGTTGGATTTCCATTTCCCACAGGCAAAAGGGTGTTGCCACAAAGAGATTAACCATTGAGATCGCATCAACCTTTGCCCCCAGCCTTTTCCTGATGATAAGACCACAACTTCCCTGTTCCAGGCTTGTTCCTGCTTCACGATATTGATCTTTACAATGATTGGTCTGATCATACTTCCTTTTTTCTACCTGCTCGTTCAAGTATAAGAATACCTTCCTGTAACCCAATAGACACACTATCCTCTACCATAGAGTCCAGAGAAGTCTCTCTGTGTGTTCACCCCCACCATTCTCCTCCCCCTAGGACACCTCTCTGGTGGCCAACAGACTGGTGGGTGTGGGGTGGTCAAGACAGGCTGTCCAGAGCTTGCCCCACAAATAAATAAATAAATAATTTTTTTTTTTTAAGAAAGAAGCTTTTACTCATTCAGCTGAAATGACAATCAGCATACAATCAGATGTTTGAATAAGCATAGCTGCACCGAGATGGACTGGGTCTACACACACACACACACACACACACACACACACACACACACACACACAGTATCATCTAATTTGATCATTTTAACTAGTCAACAAAATACTTGAAGTCAGTTAAGGTAGGTTTGTCTGTGGAATGTGTTATTTACTAATTTCTTAAAAAGGGAACTAAGTTTTCTTCTTTATGAGTTAGGGTGCCATTTCATACCTCTGTCTTTTAAGCATAAACAGTCAAGTGTCACTTCAGTTGTTCAATAGCCTGATGGCAAATATAGCTAAGGTTCAAGTCCTTACATACACATGGAACTTTAAAATCACATCCCATTTAAGTCAATAGCATGAGATTTATTGACTTAATTCCAGCTTGAAGAGAAGGAAAAAAGAGCAGCAGTGTTTTCTTATAACTCACGGCTGTTCATATAGGATTTCAGATTTGTTTATGGTTATAATGAAATCCATCTATTTTGTGTCAAGCTGATAAACAAGCAGTCCAGGGAATTATCAAGAGAACCAACTTATTTTCAAAAAGTCCATAGATGAAGCATTAAAAAGAGGGAAAAAATTATAGTTAACAAATTCAACAATAAATGCTTTTGAAATCATAAAGTTTATTTTCTTTTTTGTGATTCTAGCTGAGCCAAAATGCTTGAGATTTCATTGAAAGAGTGGGCAAAAGTGTGTGTGTGAGTGTTCTGCATGCAGACAGACACACACAGTTATAAACATCTCCTGACAAGCTCTGCAAGGAGCTTTTAAAGCAAATTAAAATTAATTCAGATGTGTGCTGAAATCTCACAAAATTATAATCAAGGAAACAGCATAAAATAATAATAGTACAAAAGTGCAGTTAACTCCCAACTAATATACTAGAGGCCTGATAAATATAACTTTCCCATAAATAACAACTGTCCCCTCCCTGCAATTGGGCATCTTAGTCTCTTTCTTTATTTTTATTTGTAAAATGGAAATATTGACAAGACCATAGGATAAGAGGAGTACAGTTCCCACCACCAGAACTCCATATCCAGTCCCTAAGAATGAACTTAGAGAAGCTCCACCCACCCCCAACAAAAACAAAAAAAATGGCTAAGACTTTAGATGTCAGGCTCAGAGAAACACTATTTAAGTTTAAGTCATTTTGTTTTTGTTTTTGTTTTTGTTTTGTTTTGTTTTGTTTTGTTGGGAGTAAATGGAGCTTCTTTAAGTTCATTCTTTGAGTCAGGCCTAGCACCTCTGCCACCCACAGGTGCTGGAACTTCCAGAAAGCTCTGGGTCACCCAGAGGCCCAAGAGACAGTAGAAATCAGGTGGGAAATCACACTTCCAATTATGCATATAGCTGTGCATAAAAGAGAAGTGACACACCCAGACAAGAAGGCAAGGCCCAGCATTGAACACAGATGGTTTCTAAGGCACCGGTGAATCCTCTGCTGGACAAACAGCATTCCTGGTAGGAAAGAGCCGTCAGGCTGAGCCCACAGGCTGCAGCAGAGAATGATATTCCCTCTGCAAGTTCACACATAACGGAACTGTGTCTCATTGTGAGCACAGAAATGTGGTTTGCCCCTATTTAACATCATGGCCAAAGTGGAAATAATAGCTATCGGTTCTTTTCATTAAAACAAGCTTGAAATGGAAAAAAATCTTGATTTGGGGTGAGGAGAGAAAGGAGGAAGAGAGGGAGGGAGGGATGGAGGGAGGGAGGGAGGGATAGTGGCTAGAATGAAAGGGGGAGAAGAGAGAAAGAACCAGAGAGAATTAGCATAGATGAGCTGAGTAGCAGTGTAGCAGGTACAGTGCACCCATTGCCATTCTTGAGAAACCAGGTTCAAATCCCCAATCCCCAATGCAGGAGAGAAATTTCCTAAATGATGGGGGCAGTGCTGCAGGTGTCTGTCCTTCTCTCTCTCTCTCTCTCTCTCTCTCTCTCTCTCTCATCTTCTTTATCTCTCTCTGTCTCTCTCTGTCCCTACCCCCAGCTCCTACAGTGGAGCTGAAATCTAACCCCCACCCCACCCCAGACTAGAGTTTTTAACTCTGGTACAATACTCCCAAGTCAGTCAAATTCTGTTTTTCATTTTTCTTTCTGTTCTTCTTTCTCAGCTTCAGTTTATGAGTAGGATCATCCCATACTCCTCTTTCTGGCTTATCTCACTTAACATAATTTCTCTAGTTCCATCCAAAATGGGTCAGAGAAGGTGGATTCCTTATTCTTAATAGCTGAGTAGTATTCCATTGTGTATATAGACCACAACTTTCTCAGCCACTCATCTGTTGTTGGACACTTGGGATGCTTCCTGGTTTTGGTTATTACCAATTAACTGTGTGCTATGAACATAAGTGTACACAAATCTTTTTGAATGAGTGTGTTTGATCCCTAGGATATATCCCTAAGAGAGCAATTACTGAGCCCTAACAACTTCTTTTAATTTTGAATAGCAAAATGATATCTTGGGAAGTTAGTTAAATATTTTAAGGTATAACAGAGACATAAATAGTGAAAAAAATATTAATCTACCTCATTCTCTTCTTAGAGCATCTCAGATAAGCTCTATGCCTTCTACTACAGTGAATGTATTACTTCTGAGAAGACAATGGAGGAGGAAGGGAGGCAGAGAAGCAGCAAGGGAGGGAAACATGGACTCTCTGTTCCACACAAGACAACACCTTTCTTGTACCTATAACCTTGACCATTTTTCTCTCTTTCAGTTTTCTCCTTGGAGAGACTTTTGTGCTCAGAGCAGAATGTTAACAACAGCATTTTTTGTTTGTTTGTTTATTTTGGTTTGGTTTGGTTTTTTGTTTGTTTGTTTGTTTCAACCAACTTATTCTGTTGGGAGGTTCATGGTTTACAGTGCACTTGTTGACATGTGGGTACAATTTCTCATCTCCCCATGATGGGTGTCGGCAAAACACTGTTACCCACAAGTCAGGTCTTTTCCCACCAGTCATGCACCAGGATCCCAGCACGTCACTCCCAGCCACCTCCTGTCTTCTCCTTCCCCAGAGCCCTTTGCTATGGTCCAATTCATCACACACAAGCCAAGTTTTATTCTGTATTTTCCTTCCTGTCCACGTTTCCAACACATGCCCAGTCACAGATGAGTGACTAAGGTTTGGCATGCATGCACAATGGGAATATTTACTACTCAGCTATTAAAAACAATGAGTTCATCTGCTTTACACAGTAGCCTTTTAAAATATTTTCATTATTTATTTGATAGAGACAGAGCTGGAGAGAAGAAGGAAAGATAGGGAGAGAGACAAAAAGATAACCTGCAGACCTGTTTCACTGTTCACAGAGCTTTGCCCCTGCAGGCAGGGACTGGTGCCTGGAGCCTGAGTCCTTGTGCCCTAGAACACGTGTGTTCAGACAGGTGCACCACACCTAGTCCCCACAATAACTTTTAAAGGCAGCAACTCACTCCAGAAGTAGTAAAGTGGTCTCTGAACTCTCAGAGTCCTAGTCCTCTCAGCTTCTGATCATTAAATCATGTCTGTCCACTAATTTAAATGAGAATTAAATCAGAATATTTAACTTTAGAGTATATTGGAACAGATGCTGGTCTTCCTTCCTTACCTTGTTTCTAAAATAATCTTTGTACAGATAGAATAAAATGAGAAGGAAATCCCACCTTATTTCCAACTGAAACAACTCTGGAGTTTAGAAACTGCTTGTCTATGGAATTGGTTGCACTAGGAAAACAAAGATTCACAACTTAAGCCTTTATGTTTATGATTTCTATTATTAACAAACGTTTTGTTTCAATTTTCCTCAAGGTCATATTTGACGGAACTAGTTAAGTGAAATCCACAAGCCATTAAGTAGTTCCTAAACGATGACACTGTCTAAACTGAACAAAAGAGTGGAGAATTTCCTTGAATTTATGTATGTAAGCGATTTATGCTAGAAAATGATGGGTTTTTTTAAATTTAAAGAAAGGTAGGAGTTGGAGAGAGAGCTCAATGCCTTAAAGTATAAGGTTTGTGGCTTAAGCGCACGTGGCGCGAAGCACAAGGACCGGCTAAGGATTAGGTTCAAGCCCCAGCTAAGGATTAGGTTCAAGCCCCAGGCTCCCCACCTGCAGGGGCATCACTTCACTAGCCGTGGAGCTGATCTGCTGGTGTCTCTTTCTCTCTCCCTCTGACTTCCCCTCCTCTCTCCATTTCTCTCTGTCCTAACAACGTCGACATTAATAACAACAACAATAAAGTAGAAAAATTAAAAAACAAGGGCAACTAAGGGAAAATAAATATTTTTAAAAAATTTTTTAAATGATTTTCGTGCTCAGTCACAGGCATGAGCTGAGCAGTGCTCTGATTTCTCTCTCCCAAATAGATAAATAAATACCACCAAATAGTCACTAGGTGAATGCACAGCAATGTGTGTTGTCAGCATTCGCTCAATTAAGTCCTACATACCAACAATTTTCTTCCCAATGTTTACACATGACAATCCATAGCAGAGCTAAACACTAATTACACCTTGAACTTTCTGTGACTCATTCTAATTGTTCAATCTCATTATTAAACTTGTTGTTCTCTTATCATTAAATTCATTGCTCTCTTATTAGTAAATTCATTGCTTCCTAAGCACACCAAATAAAAATATTTAGTTATCAGCTATAGATGATCTCTTCCATAATGCTTGATTTCAGAAAAGACAGAGTTGTTTGTTAAAAAGAACTTCTTGTGGTTGTTCTCTGTGTGGCTATATAAATCACACAATGTAATAGCCATCCTTTAACGTTGCAGAAGAACAGCAATAAAAAAAAAAAGCCCTCTATATTTATTTTCCCCTCTTGTGGTTTTAAAAATGATCAAACTATTTTTTTTTCTCGAAAGAAATTGCTCCTGGGCTTAATATCTTATACAATAAGTTACATTTCAGCCTTGGAGGAAAATTTGACAAACTGAATTATTCCCTTAGAAAAACAACTCTAGCATGGAGATGTGGCTAAGTTGCTAGCCATAGTTGTGTAATAATCAACACCAGTTATGGGAACTAGTAATGGAAATAGCATGCGCTTTTTTTTTTTTTTCATGTATCTGGAGGAACAGAAAGTACATCTGTGCAAATGGTCAATCTTTGCAGAGACTTCCCTTGTTCCTCCTTCCTGTGTATGTTCAACGCTAAAATAAATACTAACCCATGAATATAGCTCAGCAATACACAAAATGCATGAAAGGAAAGTATGGAATACATATTTTGTGGCATTTCATGTTTTCCAAATAATGACCTATTGCTGTTAAGCTGGATAAAACAATGTTAAGATAGTTGGTAGGTGGGGGAGATAGCATAAAGATCATGCAACGAAACTCTCAAGACTGAGGCTTTGAAGTTCCAGGTTGAACACCCCCCCCCACACACACACACACACACACCACCACCGCCACCACCACCACCACCACCACCTCCATAAGACAAAGCTGAGATCTGGATTAGAAAAAAAAAAAAAAGACAGTCCATGATGTGTCAAAACAACCAACATGATCATATCGACAAAAGCCATGGGAATCAGAACTAATTTCTTACAGGACAAGCCAGAGTCTAGGTTTCTTGTATGGAGCTTGAGAGGAATTTTCTAAAATTTTAGCCCTAGAACATGCTTCTAGTATATGTTTATAATATGATTTTGGTGTATTTGTAAGAAGGCCCAAAAACAGAGCAGAAAAACTGAGAATAGAAGGGCCAAGAATGTGCAGAAGGGTTCAGTACCTGCCAGAGATTGAGATGGTACAGATGGTTGTGTAGTGCAGAAGGTTAAGGAAGGGAAAGCGAAACATTGAGATGAAGAAATTCAGGCTGACCTTCCTTCCTGACTGAGTAGTAATAGATAGGTGGAACAGAGGGACAGAAAATAAAATGCTTTATGTAGACAACAGGATTGCCTAACTGTATCTGTAGTGGCCAAGATTAACTGCTATATTTTGCTTTTGTATTTCTTGCTTGGCTGAAACAACTGATGCTTCCTATGTCAGTTACTGTAAATTAAGCCCATCTCAGCATCAGTAGAAGGTATATAACTGAAATTGACCTTTTGTTTCTGGCCAGAGTTCTGAGAGATCTGAACTCTCCAGTCCATGTGAATAAAGGCTCTGTTCTCCACCCACTTCAGCTCCAGTCCTCTTGACTTTCAGCAGATTTCCTTAACAATAGATATTCCAGGGTCTTGCACAGAGTGTCCCGCCAAAAGAGGTCACTGGCAATACATGTTTTAAGGAACTGAGTACTAGATATAACTGATGGATGCTATGACGGGCAGGACCATGTCGCAGCACTCTCTAACACCCTTTACATCATCTGCCAGGCACAGAGGGAGGTACTTTATAAAGTTCTCTCAAAGACAATAATTCTGACCTTGCCTTGGAGACAGCTTGCCTGGGTCAGCTGTAGTGGCTTCATTCATGTGAAGTCAGGTAATACAGAGAGATAAGGATGAGTATGGGTGACTTAGAAAGGAATTAACAGCAGGACCACTGAGGGATATGTGTGTGTGTGTCTGTGTGTGTGTGTCTGTGTCTGTGTGTGTGTCTGTGTGTAAGTATAGATATACATAGAATTAGCGGGGTCAGGCTGTAGTGCAGCGGGCTAAGCGCAGGTGGCGCAAAGCACAAAGATTAATTTTTTATTATAGCAATAACTATCTATTGTCTTTTTAAACCCTAAGACAGCAGGAATCTCCTGCTTCCTCTATAAAGCCCAAATCCCCCCCCACCCAGTCCTGGAACCTCTAGGGTGGGGCTCACTTTGCTGCATGCTTCTCTCAATTCATACCAAATGACATTGCATCTGCTGATCCCAACATAATCAACACAATAAGTACTACCTCAGCAAGCTTCACTTCAGACTGTGTCCAGAGATGAGACATCAGATGTGGAATGTCAACTTTTCAGCCTCATTACTCAGGTGAGACCTTTCCTTTCATAGGATTCTGTAATTCCATTTCAGATGGTTCACTTCCTAACAAAGTCTGAAAACCTAGATATAGACCAGGACCCATGAGATAGGGCATATATTCACATGTATCTATAAATTAGGGCAAATATATATCTGAAAGCAAAAGTGCACAATAGTCTGCATTGAGTCAGTATATGCAGCAAGCAAGTAGAAAGACCTAAAAAGACACCATAAAGTTCCTAATGAAATAGTGTTTACTTAGACTTAGATACCTTCCTCACCTACTTCCTATTACAATTCCCTCAGTCACTACAAAGCTAACCTTATCAAAGTAAGGACTACAAAAGCTGAATAAGGGCAAGAGACTGGCATACTTTAACAATGACTCTAGTCACTATCAGGCCACCATCAGCTAAGGCCCTAGCCGGGGAGTCTTGAGATTCCCAAATACACATGATGGGCCTAGACCTCAGATAGACCCCTCTCTCCATTGTTGCCCATCATCAACACAATAGACCCCTCTGTGGGCCCCCACAACACCTTACCCTCAACATGGATCAACAATGGTAGAAAATGTTCCATCCTCTGAAGAGAGGCTGGACAACACATTCTATCTTCCACCTGAGGGAAGATGAGTTCTGAAATTGGGGAAGCTTGGAACGTTCCTACTCATCACCACAGAATGTGAGCTCATATCTACAGGAATGCAGAGGTCACATAGTGTGGGGAAAGGCCCACTCACTGTCTGGGAAATCCAGGCCATTATCTCTATGAGAGTCTGAGAGGGTTGACCCCAAACCCCATCCTCACAGGGGAGGGTGGTAAGCAGGTCCCCACTCAACCCCATGACCTTAAGATGGACAGAATTTTCCAGACCAGGAACTTTCTTGCACATACTTCCTAGTTCCATTTGAACTAAGGCCATAAATTATGGCCAACTAAAACCTACTGCAAACATCCTGGATTTGCTTAACTTCTCCCTTCCCCCCTGCTGAGGTACTCACAATTTACCTTTAGACCAGACCTTATATGGTAACATCCCAGTGATGGTCAAATCACAGACTTAACCCTGTATTGTGTGTGGTTTAGTGATTAGTAAATGACCTCTTCTCTTCCCTAACCAGCTTGAGTATATCGGCTTACTTGTACCCCCAATAAATGAGATGTCACCCAGAAGCTCTCCCAGAGGTTGTGCTTTCTCTCCACATGTTTGCCGTCATCAGCAGTCTCCCCAGGACCCCCAGGGTGGCCTGTCTCCCTCTCCTCTGAGATTGTTGGCTGAAGCACAGAGAAGAACTGGGCCCCACAACATAGGCTCCTAAGCTGAATATGGGCCACAGATCACATCAGATCAGTGGTGTTTACAGTCAACAATATTTAAACACCTTTCCCATATTTGGGAGCTACTCTCTTCCCTGATCCTGCTTTCTGGTCCTTTTTCCAGCCGTGACGTCATCTCCTTGGACAATAACTTGGATCCACCTGCAGATCAGATGTCAGACTCAGAAAGAAAAAAAACTAAATAGTCATGAGCCCTTTGGAATATTACTAATATGGGACTACTAACTATCTACACAATGGAGATCCCCCCCCAACTCATCATCTGAACTATTCCAGCCTTTAGGTTCATGATTAGTTAAAAATTTGCTTGGCTTTATATGTTAACTTTTTTTTCAGCCACCAGGTTGCAGATGCTAAGATTATGCCAACCAGACTTCCCTGGACAGACGACCCCACCAATGTGTCCTGGAGCCACGCTTCCCAGGGCCCCACCCACTAGAGAAAGAGAGAGGCAGGCTGGGAGTATGGATCAAGCTGTCAACACCCATGTTCAGCGGGGAAGCAATGACAGAAGCCAGACCTTCCACCTTCTGCATCCCACAATGACCCTCGGTCCATACTCCCAGAGGGATAAAGAATAGGGAAGCTATCAGGGGAGGGGATGGAATACAGAGTTCTGGTGGTGGGAACTGTGTGGAATTGTACCCCTCTTATCCTATGTTTTTTGTCAGTGTTTCCTTTTTATAAATAAAAATCAAAATATAAATTTCTTTAAAAATAAATAAATAAAAATTTTAAAAATACATCAAAAAAAAAAGAAAATGAAAAAACAGGGTGAAAAGCAAATAGGAGTCTGATCCCTAGATAGATAAATAGTTAAATAGATAAATAGAACAGCCTGGTACTCAATTTCTACCACTCTTCAAAACATGTGAAAGGGCTGAATCCAAAGTACTATTAAAAAATTGTTAAAGCTGGTCTTGGGGGCTTGGGTTGTTGGCGTCTGACTTCCTCCAGATTCCCTAGACTAGCTCTTAATCTAAAATTCAGTCTCTGAAGAACAGCTGTCAAAGCTTTGGAAAAGAGAGCTTTTTTATTCACTGCCAAATTAAAAGTTAAATACCTTGTTGGAATTCATAGCAAATCCTTGATCATTAGAGGGCAAAAATGGCTCCCAATACTTGATTCAAACTCGCATGTTCTTGTTGCCTGGTACATAAAGTATTTCAAAATCCTTCTGCATGTTTCCTTAAAACCACAGCAAAAAGAGGCCAGGTGCTGGCGCACATTCCCACGTACAACCACCCAGGTTCAAGACCCTGGTCCCCAGCTGAAGTTGAGTTTCATGAACAGTGAAGCAGTGCTGCAGGTGTCTCATTTCTATCTCCCTCTCTGGCTTTCTTTTACCTCTATCGAAAATAATTAAATCAAATAAATAAATATTTATTTTTTATTTTTTTTACTGAATACAGACAAGAGAAAAGTTGAGAGGGGATGGGGAGTTAGAGAAGGAAAAAGACAGAGAGATACTTGCAGCCCTGCTTCACCACTTGTGAAACTTTCCCCCTGCAGGTGGGAACCAGGTTCTTGAATTCAGGCCTTTGTACAATGTAATGTGTGAGCTTAACCAAGTGCATCAGTACCTGGCCCCATAAAATTATCTTTTAAATCACAACAAAAATAATGATAATTTTTTCTTTCTTCCACAACACCAAATTATAATTAGAGAAAATCTTTTTTTAAATGTAACTAGAGGAAAAGAATGTAACTAGAGGTATTTACATGTTTAAACAAAATTTCTAATTCCCTCAGTTTCTGTTAAAGCTTTTTTTCTTAAATATCTGTTTCTTTATCTCATGTTCCAAAGTCCCTCATGACATATGTTACTGATGAATAATATTTTAAGCCCACATATGCCCAATATACTGTTACTGTTCTCACATTATTAGTCAAGCAGAGCTCTTCACTAATTCTACATAACAAAATGTTCCAACACTTACACTCACTTGCAAAACTATATATTCAAGTACCTTTTTATACCTTGACACTTACAATATTAACATTTAATTTCCTTAAGGAAATCATAAAACTGAAGCAGTTTTAAGTAGCAGAATTTCATAACACTCATATAAGGCTTTTTAAAAATAGCCCAGATGGGGAGTCGGGCAGTAGCACAGCGGGTTAAGCGCAGGTGGCACAAAGCTCAAGGATCAGCATAAGGATCCTGGTTCGAGCCCCTGACTCCCTACCTGCAGAGAAGTCACTTCACAAGCAGTGAAGCAGGTCTGCAGGTTTCTTTCTCTCCCCCTCTCTGTCTTCCCCTCCTCTCTCCATTTCTCTCTGCTCTATCCAATGGCAACATCAATAACAACAATAATAGCTACAACAATAAAAAAAAAACACTGAAAAGAAAAAAATAGCCCAGATGGACTATTCTCATTAGTCCTGAACCATTGCTACATCAACATTGGTTTCCAACAAATGTTTTACCTTCTCATTGGGCCTTTTTACCTTCTGGTCCCATCTATATTACATGCAATAGCTTTTATTCCAATTCATTTAGCCTCTAATGTTCTTTGGAAACTCTAAAGTCACGGTCAAGTTAGTACCAAGTACAGAAGTAGTAAGAATCATCTCTTCCACATTCTGTCAGACAATCTTCCAAGGTACCATTTTTCTCCACCCTTTATTAGTGCATATTAATGGTTTATAGTACAGTTGCTGACACACGAGTACAATCTCTCATCTCCCCATGACAGGTGTCTACAAGACACTCTCTCTCCCAACATGACACCACCATGCCCCAGGTGCCATAGTTTTTACCCTTTCCCTAGCCTCACCTCTTTCTGGCATTGACACCTAATGTTCTCATTTGTCCATTTCTATCTTTCTTGCCGACTGACCCATTTCTTTTCTTTTTTTTTTTTAACCTCTTCATCTAATTCTCTCTCACTATCTTCTCTCTTTGGACACAAAACCAAACTCAAATAAGCAAGAACTAAAGGAATAAAGTTTGGGGGCTGTTCTCTGGAATTGATCTCTCTGTGTATATGTGTGTGTGCACTTCTCCTTACCAGATATCCAAACCCTAATCTTAACCAATAGAGGGAAACGGGAGGAGGCTGTGCCTATGTATTAAAGACTAGTGTCTGGAGACTCAGCAGCACTCCCTATGTCCCCACATCCTGTCCCTCCCCCTCCTTCCCCAGAGTCCTTTGCTTTGGTGCAATATACCCCACCCAGTCCAACTATTACTGTATGTTTTCCTTTACTGCCCTTGATTTTTAAGTTCTGCATATAAGTGAGACAGCTAGATATTGGCCTTTTCACTTTCTGGCTTGTCTCACTCAACATAATAGACAGAGTGAAGACAGAAGCCACTGCTGCCAGGAAGGTGATGTTGTGACTAAAGTCTCTCAGTACTACCCACCAGACCACTGCTTCACCCTTCCCAAAACTGTGCTGTTTCATTTGAAATTTTTCTCTCACTACACCACCCCAAATCCCTCCCCTTATAAAAGGCGACAGAGTCTGCAAGTGTGCGGAGAGATTGCAGAGGTGTAACTGAGCGAGAGTGACTCCATCAGTGATGAAGTTAGCCACCCTTCAATACTTACGGCCTCCATTTTGAGCTTCTCTGTGTATATCTCTGCTTTGTTGAGAGTGGGATAGTTTTAGAGTCATGAATCTACCGTCTCCTCAGATAACAAACACCTGGAAATGCACCTGTTTTCTTTTCACCAGGACTGGTCTCTGGAATACTGGTTTCCAGGCAGTCAGTATTCAGTTTAAAAAAAAAAAAGGAAACTGTTTAAAACAATAAATATATTACCCTGTTCTCTGCTGGTTGTCTGTTTATTCTAACCCTCCCCCTATCTCTCATCCACTCACTGTTCTGTTGCTTGTTCTGTGCCCTAGAAATCAGATCCAAGAAGACTAAGTTTCCCTGGCTTCCATGTTCTTTGCTTCATAGCTAATGGAAAACAACAGCAAAAGACGGGAAGTAGGAAGACAGGGGTCCTACCCATGTCTTCTCTCTTCTCCTTGGTTCCATGGGATGATCTATTGCAGGTCTATCCCATCAATACCACAGCTTCCCCACAGTGCTAGCTCTCAGAGCGCTCCAACTATACTCTTTCCTTCTTTTCTCTTCATGTTACTCACCCTGTGAAGTCTTTGAGTGAAGTAACATCTTCTTGTGTTTTCCTTAACCTTAACAAAACTCTATGACTCTATCCCATTACAAGCCTCTTCAGCTGAGCCAGCTGTGTAGAACTCTACCTTAGATCAAAATTCCGTCTGACGCACCTGGCTCAAAAAGGGCCAGTGACAACAATTTTTCAGAGAACACTCAAGCACCAAAGAATGAAGTGGGAAATGGCTTTCTCCCCATGCTAGCATTCTCTAGGATGTGTTATCCATATAGAAACCAGGACGATAATTTCACAGCAATGGTATTAAGTAGAATACTAATCCTTTTTCAGTCTGTATTAGAAAGAATGGATAGCTGTTGCTAGGCAGACAGTAGGAGGTTGATGCTTGAAAACCCATTGTGTCTTTGTGAATCTTAAGAGCTTTCTTCATGAAGTAAACGGGATGGCTCTACATGTGGGAGAGGTGAGAGTCCATCTGCCATCATAGCTCTTTTTGGTGCCAAAGCCCCTGCAGTAGGAAGACAGCAATCTGCTGTAGCTATTAATATTGCAGGAAAGCCTAGAGCAGGAGAAATTAGCAACCCAACACCCTAGAGTCAGAACATAAAAAAGTTAGGAATTCTTTAACTATAGTGAGGTTATTTGGCTAGCAAACTGAGTTAGATAATTTAGACTTAAGTGAGTTAGAGTTCGACAGTTATTTGAAGGCTTCTCTTTTTATTTTTGTTTTTATTTATAAATTGGAAACACTAAAAAGACCATAGGGTAAGAGGGGTACAATCCCCACCACCAGAGCTCTCCTTACCCCATCCCCTCCCCTGATAGCTTTCCTATTCTTTATCTGTCTGGGAGTATAGACCCAGGGTCATTGTGGGATGCAGAAGGTGGAAGGTCTGGCTTCTGTAATTGATTCCCTGCTGAACTTGGGCATTGACAGGTTGATCCATACTCCCAGCCTGTCTCTCTCTTTCCCTAGTGGGGCAGAGCTCTGGGGAGGCAAGGCTCCAGGACACATTGGTGGGGTCCTCTGCCCATGGAAGTCAGGTTGGCATCATGGTAGCATCTGGCTTCAACAGTCTTCAAGGATGTGGAGCAGGCTTGGCAAAGGCAGCAGCACGACAGGTGATGGGACACTTTCTGAGCCACTGAGTGATTACCTGTAGTAAGTGAGTCCTCGACTCAACCTGTGCCACTGTGAGCATTTTTCAAGGTTTTCCTTCCAGGTGTATTATTCCCTCTCCTAGAAATTGCCTACTGGCTTTCAACTCCCTAACAAACTCTATTTTGACAGATTGGTCCTCCTGGAAACATCGTCCCTTAGCAGAGAGTTGATTTGTCTTGGCCATTCAAATCTCTGTTGCCCATAAACTCTTTGACTCTCTCCTGCCCTCCGTGTGTCCCTAGAGAAGTGGACCAGCTGGGGGATACATGAGCAATACAGATGGATGATGACACTTCTTGCAGCTATCTACTTCTCTCCTTCTCCCTCTCTCTCCCATACACACACTTCTTCAGTTCTTTGCATTTTTATTTAATATAGAGGATGGAGAGAAACTGCAAGGAGAGTGGGAGACAGAGAGGAGAGTGGGAGACAAAGAGAAGAGACACCTGCAGACCTGCTTCACCACTTGTGAATTGTCCCTCAAGCAGATGGGGAGGGGTCTCAAACTCAAGTCCTTGTGCGTGGTAATGTGTGCACTTAACCAGGTGCACCACTTAACCAGGTGCACCACATCTTGGCACTTTTAAGAACATGTCTGGAAGGTTAAGGGATAAGGAAAATGGAAACTTTGAGTCAGACCAAAGCACAGTATTCCACTAAAGGACAGCCTGTCAGAGCTGAGTACTTACCCTAAAGAATTCAAGCAAGGGAATTGATTAATAAGAAAAGTAATAAATGTTGACCCTGAAGGATGTTTTATTTAATGTAGAAAAATGAGAATAACAGAAATTATTTAAATGAGTTCATCCTGAGAAACCCTTCCCACACTTTCCCCTCAGGGAGTCTTCTGAAGTCCTCTCTGATACTTTATTAACCTAGATGCATCTAACTTTAAGGAAAAGAAAGACAGAGAGATAAATTTCTGAAGAGAGAGAGAGTTTTTATGAAACTCTGAGTGAGGTTATAAAAATTTTCTTTTGACTAGTGGAAAGTATATCTTGAATTAAACAAATCAAAAGAGTGACATCTTAGAAACAGGACTGATGGTTTGGTGAGTGAGCTGGACTGACACCTATCTCAGTACCTTCATCATGACAGCCTTGCAAATCAGCATTCCCTTAATGATGTGATAATGAGGTTGGAAAAGAAAGACATGAAAATAAACACAATTTCAATACATAAAACTTCTTTTTTTAAAAAAAATCTGCTTATTTTTGGATAGAGACAGAGAGAAATTGAGAGGAGAGAGAGATAAAGAGGGAAAGATACAGAGACACCTGCATCCCTGCTTCACTTCTCCTTGAGATGGGGACCAGGGGATTCCACCCAGGTCCTTGCGGACTATCATGTGTGCACTTAACTAGGTGATCCACCACCTGGCCACTTAGAAAGTTTCATTTTAAACCTACTGACTTGCTTTACTTTTATAAAAAATCAAACATCATAGAGGCTGGGAGGCAGTGAACTTAGCAGACTATGCAGTTACAGCACACAAAAACCGATCCCCACCTGCGCTTGGGAAACTTCTTTTTTATTGTTATTATTTATTTTCCCTTTTTTGCCCTTGTTTTATTGTTGTTATTCACCTTGATGTTGTTGTTGTTGGGTAGTACAGAGAGAAAGGGACAGAGGATAGGAAGACAAAGAGGGGGAGAGAAAGATAGACACCTGCAGACCTGCTTCATGGCTTGTGAAGTGACCTCCCTGCAGGTGGGAAGCTAGGGGCTCGAACAGGGATCCTTATGACTTTCCTTGTACTTCACACCATGTGTGCTTAACCCACTCAACTACCTCCGACCCCCTAGAAAACTTCTTGATTTGTGAAGTCCTTACTGTAGGTATCTCTCTACCTATCTGTCTGTCTATCTCCCTCTTAATTTATCCTTTTCTCTACTAAAAGTAAATGTACATTTTAAAATATATTTTATTTATTATTGGATAGAGACAGAAAGACTTTGAGAAGGGAGGGAGAGATAGGGAGAGAGACAGAAATAAACATGCATCTCTACTTAAGGACTTGTGAAGTTTTTCCCCTGTAGGTGGGGACCAGGGGATTTAACCTGGGTCCTTGCACACTGTAATGTGTGTGGTTAACCAAGTATGCCACCACCTGGCCCCCAAATGTATGTATTAAATACTTTTTAAAGTAAACATCCACAAGATCTTTGGAAAAGTGACATTCCAACTTAGTTTGTGCTTTTTGTACTTTCTTGCTTTACCTGAGGACCACAGGACCTTTCTTCATTGTTAATATCATGTCTCTAGTACTTGCAAAGCTCTCAGTGGTTTCTCACTGCTCATAGAACTTGAAGAGGTAGCAGATAACCATCTTCACAATCGTTTCCTAACCAAGCTGTAATTCATACTCAACAGTACAGTCATTGCAAACCACAATACCAATGCCTGCTAATATCTTTCAGCATCTCCTTGGTGGGCAATCTTGTTTGAAATTGAACCTCTAGCACTTAGGGTGATATGCAATAAATTTATTAACTATATGTCCCATAAACATTTCTATGGACAAGCCATGTATCTTGTATTCAATTACAAAGATTTTCCATCTTCATCTTGTCAGCACCTAGACAGGATTAAATTTCAGCTTCCTAAGCTGGATAACATACTCTGTTCCACCTGAGGAAGATGGGTCCTGATATTGGGGCAGCTTGGAACGTTTCTACTCATGACCACAGAATGTGAGTTCAGATCTACAGGGATGCAGAGGTCACATAAGGCTCCTAAACTGAATATGGGCCCCAGATCACATCATATCGATGGGGTTTACAGTCAACAATATTTATATACCTTTCCCATATTTGAGAGCTACTCTCTTCCCTGATCCAGCTTTCTGGTCCTTTTTCCAGCCATGACATCATCTCCCCACACTAACCTGGATCTACCTGCATATCAGATGTCAGGATCAGAAAAAAAAAAAACCTTGTATAGTCATGGGCCCTTTGGAATATAACTAAAATATGCCTACTAGCTATCTACAAAATGGAGATCCCAAATCTTCATCTGCGCTATTCTAGCCTTTAGGTTCATGATTAGTCAACAATTAGCTTGGTTTTATACGTTAACATTTTTGTTAGCCACCAGGTTCCAGATGCTAGCATGATGCCAAACAGACCTCTCCGTGGTCAGATGACCGCACCAATGTGTCCTGGAGCCCCACTTCCCCAGAGCCCTGCCCCACTAGGGAAAGAGAGAGACCGGCTAAGAGTATGGATAGACCTGTCAACACCCATGTTCAGTGGGGAAACAATTACAGAAGCCAGACCTTCCACCTTCTGCATTCCATAATGACCCTGGTTCCATACTGCCAGAGGGATAAAGAATAGGAATGCTATCAGGGGAGGGGATGTGATAATGGAATTCTGCTGGTAAAATTGTGTGGAGTTGTACCGCTCTTATCCTATGTATTTATCCCTTTTTTATGTTTTATGTCCCTTTTTATAAATAATTTTTTTAGAAAAATGTCAGCTTCCTGAAAAGCAAAATTCAGAAAGGTCAGCTTCCTATGACATAACCTTTCCATGTCAAAGTCAGAAGACTCAGCCCCTCCTCCCTGCCAAAAATAAAGTAAAAAATCTGACATTTTTGCTCAACAAATTGTTTGGCTTCATATGTTAACTCTCTTTTCAATCACCAGGTTCCAGATGCCACCAGGATGCTGGCCAGGCTTCCCTGGATTGAAGACCCCACCAATATGTCCTGGAGCTCAGCTTCCCCAGAGACACACCTTACTAGGGAAAGAGAGAGGCAGACTGGGAATATGGACCAACCAGTCAACGCCCATGTTCAGCGGGGAAGCAATTACAGAAGCCAGACCTTCTACCTTCTGCAACCCTCAACAACCCTGGGTCCATGCTCCCAGAGGGCTAGAGAATGGGAAAGCTATCATGGGAGGGGATGGGTTATGGGGATTGGGTGGTGGGAATTGTGTGGAGTTGTACCCCTCCTACCTTATGTTTTTGTTCATTAATACTTTCTTAAATAAAAAAAAAATCTGACATTTTGGAGTGATACATTGTTTGATGTTCCATATACTGCTGGGGAAAGAAATCAAAGCTTTCCCTTCTTTATTTCTAACAAAATACTGTTTATGTGACTTTGTCTTCATTCCAGTGTTGATCTAATGTACATTGTCTATTCTAGTTTTAAAGGTCAGTTCTCAAGTATTTTAACCCAAAAGGAAGTGTGAGGGAATTCATTTCCTGGAAAGGCCAAAGTTTGATTTTAGTATTTCTATCCTAGTTTAGATTCTGTCATTCTTCATTATGGGGACGTGAGCTAGATACTGTCCTGTGGTTTGAGATTCAGTAAGTAACGGTTTTTGAAACAATCTCATTGTCTGCCTGTCTGTTGTTGTCCAATGCAATTCTATTCTGACAAAATGGAGTCCAAGGAAAATGAGCTCTGGACAGTACATGAAGTCTATTTTCAAATGCTCCAGCTCATTTCAACATATACCAGGAAATTCCACCTAATTCTGAGTTGGAAACATTGCTTTGGGGGTGGGGGAGTGACTAATGAGTGGCATATCTGTATGCCAGTTTCAAAGATTTTTGATCCGAGAGGTACTCACTTTATTTTGGAGACCTTAAACAAAGCATGTTATGTCCCTTGACAGTGAGAACGCCTCAGCAGCCACAGTTAAGCTCATATCTTTTCATGATAGACATGTCAAAATACAAAGGCCACTGAGCGCCAACTTGCTCAGTTTGTGACTTAATGGGATCTAGCATTGAATTGGATCAGAATGATAGTAGCTGTGACTTAACCCCCACTTCTGGATACCAGCCACTGTCCTGAGTGTTTTAGGTACTTTGTCCCATTTAACTCCCTCAAAAACGCCATTGGGGGGGCAGTCAGGTGGTGACACACCTGGTTCACTGCACACACTAAGAGGGTGAAAGGTCCTAGGTTCAAGCCCCTGGTCCCCACATGTAGGGGAAAAGATTCACAAATGGTGAAACAGGTCTACAGGGGTATCTCTGTCTCCCCCTCCCCTCTCAATTTCTCTGTGTCTATCCAATAATAAATAAACATACCTTTAAATGTTATTTAGTACATACATATAACTGTATTTTACTAGTGAGGGAAGCACAATTTAGAATGGCTCTATAATCCACTTGAGATTTTGTGGTTGTTGTTGTTAAAAACATTAAAAATTTTTTCAATTGTATGAATGCTGAGTGGACAAGAGGTTAATTCAGAAACATAAATGAGCAAGACTTATATTTTGAAGAGCTCTCTAGTTGAGAAAAGACTAATAATAAAGTAGAAGGGGAAGAGGACAATAATTATAGAATGATTGTTTCTAGAATTCCCTTTTGACCAATTCCAAGAAAGCTGCTGCCAGCCTTCAATCAACTCAATGCAAAGGGTAGACCATCTAGCACACACATGAGCCAAGACAGACTTCTAGAGTTCTGGGGAAGATTCAACAGTGTCTGTACAAAATGCCCAACAAAGACTGTATCTGTGTACTGAGGGTCTTCTAAGAAGGTTAGATGCCACCAGACCATCAGGCAGATGGTACTAAGTCAGACAAAGTCCCTACTCCCAAATCACTTGTGTGAGTTAGGGAATCAGACAGTGGTTGCTCCAAGTTTCATAAAGTCTATCCTTTTAGGGACAACCTCTTTAAAATAAGAATACCTAACTAAGATAAAAGCAGTCTTATAGACTTCAACAGCAATTTGTGATTTCCAGAAATAAAGTGGGAGAAGAGATGGAAAAATATAGTAAAGGGGGATGGAAGGGTAGCACAGCTGGATAAGTGCACATGACGCAAAGCCCAAGGATCCGCGTAAGGATCCCAGTTCGAGCCCCCAGCTCCCCACCTCCAGGAGGGCTGCTTCGCAAACAGTGAAGCAGGTCTGCAGGTGTCTCTCTCTTTCTCTGGCCCCTCTGTCTTTCCCTCCTCTCTTGATTTCTCTCTGTCCTATCCAACAACAACATCTATAACAATAACAATAATAATCACAACCAAGGGCAATAACAAGGGCAACAAAATGGGAAAAATGGCCTCCAGGAGCAGTGGATTCATAGTGGATTCACCAAGCTTCAGCGATACCACATTTTAATTAAAATTAAAATATGTACATATACAGTAAAAACACAGGGTGGAACTGGACTTTTGCTGGTGAACTAAATGTAATGTAGACACAAGCTGACTTTAGACATGTACACCCAAAACTTACACAGTGTCATAACAGCCTTACTTTAGAGAAGTGAGGGAACAAAAAAAAATCATGCTAGACATTCTTAATACAGAATTAGATTCCAATGTGGATATCCTATTTAGAATGAAAAAATGCAACAAAGAAGTTTAAAACCCAAAAACAATGTGAGTTTTATAGGTTACATAAATGTCCCTACTAAATTGTAAGATTTCAGGGGTATCATTCCACACATATACATGGTACAGATAAACCACCAAATACTCCACTAAAGTTTTGGAACACCCTCACCAATTACTCCTCTTCCTCTCTTTCTTTCTCTTCTTTTCTTTCTTCCTTTTCTTTTCTTTATTTTATTTTTTTTTGTACCAGAGCACTGCTCCGCTCTGACTGATGGTGGTACTGGTGGTACAGGGAATTGAACTTTGGACTCTGGGACTTTGGAACCTCAAGAATGAGCATCTCGCTGCATAATCATTATGCTATCTCCCCCACCCACGTTCTTAATTGTTTAAAAACATTGTTTTTCATAAGAACTATACCAGTTTGCATTCCCACCAATAGTAATACCACAAATACTAAAATTTCATGGCCTTTTTAAAAAATCTAATATAATTTTATCAGTGATCTAATAGTGATTGTTAAGATTATAAGATTACTGAGGTATTGTTCCACAACATGCAAACCACTAAACAGAAAAGAAAAATAATCTAACCTATCTGATAGTGTGTTTGATAATATTTGATTTTATTAATGAGAGTTAAAAGTATGTTTCAGTTCAACTTGGGAAAAACACGTATTGAGTTTCTCTCATAGAGGAGTTACTGAAATGCCTGATTTGTGAGACTAACCTTAAATCTAAAGTACATGGTAGATCAATTTGCAGTAAGTCTAGCTTTACTGTAAACCTGGGTTGTCCACTCTTTAGACCATGTTCTCAACAGGAAGGGTGTGATGTATCTTCTCACAGGAGGCCATTGGCAATGACAGAAAACAGCCATTTGAGGTTTTCATAACTGGGCAGGATACTACATAATATCTTATAGTGCACAGAAACAGAAATATTTGTTTTAGAAACAGACCTTCAAGTTTGTGCTGACGAATTGGATATGCCAATGAGTAAGACTGTGCTATAGAATTACCTCTGGGTTTTGCAATAGAACAACTGGGTATTCTGAGATGTGAAATAAGATATTTTTGTGATTGTCAACATCTGAAATTTCTGTTTGGACTTTGTATATCTAAAATACCTGTTAGACATTCAACAGGAAATGCTAAGATGGTAGACAATTGGATGGAGAAGTAAGCACTGGAGATAGGTGTGTAGATGACATTTAAAGCAATGTAAATTCTAAGCCAGGCACCTATAAAACAAAGCAGTGAGAATTCCAAGCCAGATAAAATTATTTAAAATCATATCACCTTGAATATTAATGACTATTATATTTGATCAACTGAAAGTATTTGAAGTGTGCTTAGTCAAAAAACTGCCAAATGACTTCAAACTTGTTAGGACTCACTATTTAAGGACAAAATATCCACCAAATGAAATTATATGTATACCTCCAAACACCAAACACTTTTTCAGAAGTCAAAAAGTTAAAATTCTGGGGTGTTCCCAAGCCTACACATCCAGTCAAGACCAATCCCTTAAATTCCAGAAACTTCAGTCAGCTGACTCATTATCTCTCAACATACTTTCCATCTTTTTTCCCCATTTTTTAAATTTTAATTTATAAAAAATAAACACTGACAAATACCATAGGAGAAGAGGGGCACAACTCCACACAATTCCCACCATCAGAACTCTGTATCCCATCCTCTCCCCTGATAGCTTTCCTATTCCTTATCCCTCTGGGAGCATGGACCCAGGGTCATTATGGAATGCAGAAGGTGGAGGGTCTGGCTTCTGTAATTGCTTCCCTGCTGAACATGGGCGTTGACAGGTGAATCCATACTCCCAACCTGTCTCTCTCTTTCCCTAGTGGGGCAGGACTCTGGGGAAGTGGGGCTCCAGGACATTGTTGGGGTCGTCTGCCCAGGGTAGTCTGGTTGTCATCATGTTAGCATCTAGAACCTGGTGGCTGAAAGAAGAGTTAACATATAAAGCCAAAGAAGTTACTGACTAATCATGAACCTAAAGACTGGAATAGTGCAGATGAAGATTTGGGGGGTCTCCATTTTGTAGCTAGCTAGTAGGTATATTTTAGTTATATTCCAAAGGGCCCATGACTATATTAGTTTTCTTTTGTTGCTATTGTTTATTTGTTTTTTCCCCCGAGCCTGACATTTAATATGCAGGTGGATCTAAGTTATTGTGTGGGGAGATGATGTCATGGCTGGAAAAAGGACCACAAAGCTGGATCAGGGAAGAGAGTAGCTCCCAAATATGGGAAAGGTATATAAATATTGTTGACTATAAACCCCATCTATTTGATGTGATCTGGGGCCCATATTCAGTTTAGGAGCCTTATGTGACCTCTGCATCCCTGTAGATCTGAGATCACATTCTGTAGTCATGAGTAGGAATGTTCCAAGCTGTCCCAATTTCAGGACACATCTTCCTCAGTTGTAGCATAGAGTATGTTGTCCAGCCTCCCTTCAGAGGATGGAACATTCTCTACCGTTGTTGATCCAAGTTGAGGGCAACATCCTAGGGGGCCCACAAAGGGGTCTGTTTTGTTGTTCCTGATATAGATGGCCAGTAACAATGGAGAGAGGGATTTATTTGAGGTCTGTGCCCACCATGTCTATTTGGGAATCTCAGGACTCCCCGACTAGGGCCCCAACTGATAGGGGGGCCTGATAGTGACTAAAGAGTCATCATTAAATTATTCCAGTCTCTTGCCCTTATTTAGCTTTTGCAGCCCTTGCTTTGATAAGGTTAGCTTTGGAATGACTGAAGGAAGTAGGTGAGGAGGGTATTTAGGTCTAAGTAGACATTATTTCATTAGGACCTTTCCATCTTATAAGACACTGTTCAAACTTTCATAGTCTTTTATGTGATTCTCAAATTACAATTGGGCTGGGTTTCACTTGCTATTAGAGCAGTGTTAAAATGCTGTTCTCTGGGAAGTGTATGGTAGAGGATTTCTGCCCCATTTATCCTTTAAGATTCAGACTTAGATGCCAGTGTCACTTTAGAAAACAGAGATAAGACTGGAAAGAGAAACACACACACACACACACACACACAAAACCCTTCTTTTCAGCCACATTAGCTAAGAAACAATATACATTGCTTTCAATTATATTCCATTCATGAGAACAAATCAGATGATTTAATATGCCCAAGAGGAGACTGAAAAATGTGATCTGAGGCTGAAGCTCCTCTTCTCAACAGCAGCTTTCCACTATGGGAGCTGCCATAGACCTCTAGGACAGAGATAGACACACCCAGCTTTTACTGGTCTGCCTTTAGCATCAGAGTGGGAGGTTCCTAAAGCCGAGGGCTATGTTCTATGTGTTCATCCAGGAGTCTGCACAATTCCACTCATAAAAGACTCATTGACAGGTTTGAAGTGTGGATGCCAATGATTCCTGAAATCCTAAATTAGTATCTTAAGGGTAGAGCATTGGAGTCTCAGTCTCCTTTGAAGTATTTGTGCTTATGATTGTCTAGGAAAATAGTCACTGCCTCGCTTTATCTGGAACTATCAAACCTGGCTGATCCTTTATCCTTGCCGGCCTGGACTTCAGCAAAAGCCCTTAGGATTAACTAAACAGTGTTATTAGTTACAGTGTTAAACCCTAATTAAAGAAAGGAACCATATACATAAAACTGTAAGTATCTGAACAAGAGCCCAAGAAACAGAGTGGTTTACAGTCCATAAGGAAGCCCTCACTCTCATATCCTGTGTTTTTGTAATGATGGTATTTCTTTCCCAAAGGGAAACTGCCATGATCCCTTGGTCATTCTGCTCTTTTATGCACAAAAGCCTTGGTGGAATTAAATAAATGATGGTCTACACAGATTCTGCCACCGAAAAAGATGAAAGTTGTATAGCACAAAACTGCATAGACAGCTTATCTCACCAGACACATCTGTTTCTGTATGGTAAGTGGCCAAATGGTATTTCCAGTGGTCCATGTGGTCTTTGTGGAACCGTTTCAGATAAGAGCATGATACTTGGAGAGATTATTTAGAATTGAGATTTCTTGGTTCTGTCCCAAAGCACATCATCTAAGGGATCGGTTTTACATGAATTTGTCAGACATAACACAATTAAATAATAGGTGTCCTGAAGTTGAAGAAGCTGTGGATAATAACTAGAGCAAGAAGGAAATCAGAGAAGAAAGAAAGTGGAAAATCTTGTCATGCTTCAACAAATAATGGAACTGTAAGTTTTGGGAAACATTGATGGTGATTTGAAATATTAAGTCGTCTTCTTCTAGCGTTTGCCCTTCTTCCGTAGCCAGTCAACAGCGTCAGGTTGAGCCTGATGTAAAGTTTTTCGAAGTTTGAATCTGGAGAGGTGGCAGTCGTTGACTATGTGGGTCATAGTCTGTCTGGAGCCGCAGGGGCAGTTCGGGTCGTCTCTGGCTCCCCAGCGATGGAATATAGCGGCGCACCGGCCATGGCCTGTTCGATAGCGATTGAGGAGGGCCCAATCATAACATGCTAGGTCAAAGCCGGGCGGACGCTTGCAGGGGTCTGTGATGAGGTGTTTGTTCTTTACCTCAGCTGACTGCCAACTCCGTTTCCAAGAGTCTGGAACAGAGAAGTTCAGTGTAGGCGTAGGGGACCAGATTGGGTGACAAGACGTCAAGCGTTGAACAGGGTGGGCGAAGATATCCGCGTATATTGGCAGGTCCGGTCGAGCGTAGACGTGGGAAATGAACTTAGATGATGCCGCATCCTGACGAATATCTGGCGGGGCGATGTTGCTAAGAACTGGCAGCCATGGAACTGGGGTGGAACGGACGGTTCCAGAAATGATCCTCATGGAGGAATATAATTTGGAATCGACCAAGTGGACATGGGGGCTACGGAACCATCCTGGGGCACAGTATTCTGCAGTGGAATAGCATAATGCCAGAGATGATGATCGTAGTGTGGAAGCGCTCGCGCCCCATGAGGAGCTGGCCAGTCTTGCAATGATGTGATTCCTCGCGCCCACCTTTGCTGCAGTTTTTATGAGATAGCCAGCAGCAGACCCAGCAGAAACAGATTTTCTCTCTCCCTACCTCTCAAGAATCTTCTGAGAAAACTTATCGTTTCTATGGATATTAAAAATAGACACTTGTTTTGTCAGGTGCCCACAGAGGAGATGAGCTTTGCTTCACGCCCCCATCGCTTTTGAGAGTAAGAGATGGGAATCCTGCAGTGCCTATTGCTGACTGTCAGCACAAAAAGAGAAACGTGGTAGTCTGTCTTAGAGCCTTTGTTGAAAGCTGCAAAACGCCTTTGACACTGGACGGAGAAACCCATCCATCAGCCTGAAACTGAGACATTGCCACAGGCTTTTTACTGTCAATTTCTCCCTCTCCCTGAAAGGTTACAATCCTATCAAAACTATTATTTTGTGAGATTTAAAATTAATCAAGAAAGTTTGAGAGAATATAGCAGTGATGATAAGTCCCAACTAGATGGAAACACTCCACTGCTGTATTGTCATGAATGGTCTAATTCTGCACAAAGACAGTATTATTAGCACTAGTTTCAAGAAGAAAACTCAAGGTCATGGAATCCACCAAATCAACCAAGATGATGCCACCTAATTGTTCCCAGTGCACAGGGGAAAACTCACCTGTGAAGCCTTCAGAATATGGCATGACCATAGAAAAAAGTGGACACGCACATGTCATGAAGCACAAGGACCAGTAAGGATCCCAGTTTGAGCCCCCAGCTCCCCACCTGCGGGGGGGTGGGGGGGGCGGGTGTCACTTCACCAGTGGTGAAGCAGGTCTGCTGGTGTTTGTCTTTCTCTCTCCTTCTCTGTCTACCTTCCTCTCTCAATTTCTCTCTGTACTATCCAAAAACAATAGCAGCAGTGACAACAATAGTAATGACGACAACAACAAGGGCAAACAACAAGGGCAATAAAATGGGAAAAATGGCTTCCAGGAGCAGTGGATTCATAGTGCAGGCACCAAGCCCCAGCAGTAACCCTAGAGACAAAAGAACAGAAAAGAAAAGAAAAGAAAAGAAAAGAAAAGAAAAGAAAAGAAAAGAAAAGAAAAGAAAAAAAGAAAAAGGTGGGCAATTACACAGAAATATAGATAGTTATAGAAATAATAGTCAACCTATATCTGTAACCTTGGGAGAACCACTGCAGTTTCCAATAAAGGAATGAGGACAGAGAACTCTTGTGATGGGAACCGTGTGGAATTATACCCCTGTTATCTCATAAATTTGTAAATCAATAATAAAATTTTAAAAATCTTCACCCGGAAAATTTTCATCTGGAAAACTTTCAAATGTTTTTTAACCAACTGTCTCCTGATGGTGACTGTCATTTAATTTTTTTATGGGCAAAAGTTCAATGTCAGAATTCAAACTCATGCTTGATGCCTTCACAATGTCTTCTTTTCATTACAGGACCACACTGCTGTCACTGACAGAAACATAAGAATTCTTCATAACCAGCATAGGTTTTCCAGCTTCATCTCTATGGGAGCAACTGATCCTCAAGCTAAAAAGGCCAGAAGGAAGTCAACATTTGTAAAAATTCAATCTGTTGGTGAACTTCACACAAGGTTGCTAATCTGCAGCAAAGTCTCTCATAACAATAAGCCCTCCCTTTAAGACAATCAGCATTCTTGGCTGTGAATATGCCAAGCACATCCTCACTTATATAACTCTCAGCTTAATAACCAACAGCAATTCAACATGTCTGGTTCTTTTATTTCATGAATTATGGGTGATCAGAATGGGAATATCCATTAAAGAGCAACTAGCCAACTCTTTCATTGGATAATGATCCAAAGAAGTGAAAGAATGACGAACCCAACTCACATACAGTAAAATCAAAACTAGGATTCAGACTCAGAAGACTTGGTCTGTGTTTTCAGCTCTCTCACTTTATAGTCAGAGTGGTTTTCAAGTGTGGGGATATGGCTGGTCGAGCAGGGCTGACACTCTGATCATCTCTCTGAGACCGGTAGGAGTTCACCCAAAAATGTCTCTCTGCCCCTCCTCCTTCTTCTCAGTAGTTTGATTGCCAGCATTCTACACCTGACCCTGGGGCAGGAGACGTTTACCAAAACTGCTGCACAGATTATAGTTGAATTTCTACTTCCCACAGACAAAAGGGTGTGAAATTCCACAAATTGCTTAACCATTGAGATTACATTAGCCTTTGCCCAGCCTAATAAGACCACAACTTCCCTGTTCCCAGCTTGTTCCCGCTTCATGATATTGAACTTTACAATGGTTGGTCTGACCATACTTCCTTTTTCCTGCCTGCTTTCTCCAGTATAAGAATACCTCCCTGTAACCCAATAGACACACTACTCCCTGCCATAGTGTCCAGAGTGGACATTCTGCACACTCACCCCCACGGCAGCCTGTTCTCCTCTTCCCCTAGCATCCCTCTCTGGTGGCCATAAGGCTGGTGGGCATGGGGTAGTCAAGACAGGCCATCCAGAGCTTGCCCCACATTTAAGAACTTTCTAAGAACGAAAAGAAGAACAGGTAGTAGTAGGAATGTCTTGAGAAAAATTATATTCACAGTGATGAGGCTCAAATAAGATCTAACACAGTATCTATGTTTCCATTGAGTTTTGCATTGTTAATGCTATAGTGCTTTCTCCAGGCAAGACGGAGAAGGGAGACTAGAGGTAATACTTGCTAGATTTCTTTCATATGACTTCCCCCATTTTAATGCAATAGTATCCCAAGCTATGCGTTTCGCTGTAAAGATAATTTCCCTAGTTGTACTGAAAAATGAAGTTGAATGATCTAAGCATCATTTATGCTCACCATGACACGCCAACACTGCATGGAGCTTGGTTAAAAAAATATTTTATTAAGGATTTTATATTTATGGCTCATTTACACATTCATTTTCAATCTTTGAAATATTTTCCTAGTTAACATTGACATTTTCTGATGAGACAACAGACTCTAGGAGCTGAATTAAAATGTATAGATTGGTCCCAAATTGTGTTTTCAAATAATCATTATATACAGGTGTCATTTCTATGGCATATGCTGGAATACTTATTACCTTACTGTCAAACTCATTTGACTTTTTATTTAAAGTATTTATACATGAAAAAGAGTCATGAAATATGACTCAGACATATACCTTGTAATTAGAAACATAAAAAATATATCAGCAAGCTCTGATGTGCATACTCTACTAGGTAGGTGTGGAATTCCTTCATGACAAATTATCTGTGATAATTGATAGATGAGACTTGAGATACCATTTATTTAGATCAATCCTTTTATTTCATTGACAAGAAAAATAAGGCCTGAAGCTATTAAGAGAATGAATCCCAATATGTAAATTTATAGTCATGAACAGATTTTCCCATCATCATACACCCATATTTCCCACAAAATATCAGGTCCAAGTCTCAACCCACAAACCCTTATGTCCAATGAATGTAGAAGTATAACTTTAATTCTACAACTGTGTTCCATATCCCTCTCAAATCTCCTCTGAAGCAGGTGGTAGGAACAAAATTACAGTTGATTCAGAATCAAACCTACTTCCCTTAGTCACCACAGTATCATCTGTGATCTGAGAGTTGCATGATGCCAAGCATGATTGTGAGTCCTTGGTCTTTATCATCCATCCACTTGAGCACTGACTAAAGCATTAATCTTCTGATCATTGGACCTGGTTGATCACTATGGCTATTGTGCTCTTATATGGATGAATTCTTTTGATGAAGCTACTTCTCAATTACCTGCAGATTCTTCCCAGGAGCAAGAGAAATGACATGCTGCCCTAGCTCTCTGAGAACCAGATTCAGGCATCCAAGGTTGATCCATGTTAACTCCACACCACCATTTCTAGGCTCTTGCATTGACACAGGACACTTTCGGGTTCTTTTAAGTTTACCCACATCTTAGCCTCTCCTGGGAAGCAGTGAAAATTCTTTGTTTCTGGACTTTCCAAACCCATCTGGTCACCTAAATTCTGGGCTAAGGAGGACAGACAGAAACCATGAGGTAGGGAGAGCTAAGCCAAAGAGTCATGCAATCTGGTCTATTATCTAAGAGGTCATTCTGGGGACGAACAGATAGCTCAGTAGATACAGAACATAGCTTTCACAGGTGGTCTGCATTTGATCCCTGACCCCACATAGGAGCACCATGGACAGCATCAAAGGGAACTCTATGGAGTGATTTGATGTCTTTCTATCTTTCCTTTCTCTTCCACTCTTACACAGTTCATATCTCTCTCTCTATCTCTCTCTCTCTATCTCTCCTTCTCCCTCTCCCTCTCCCTCTCCCTCTCCC
Organism: Erinaceus europaeus; assembly: GCF_950295315.1. Lineage (NCBI taxonomy): Eukaryota > Metazoa > Chordata > Mammalia > Eulipotyphla > Erinaceidae > Erinaceus > Erinaceus europaeus. The sequence continues at coordinate 16,764,857 of NC_080166.1, read as the reverse complement.
TCTCTCTCTCTCTCTCTCTAATTAAATAGCTTATATTAAAAATAAAAACAGGGATGTATATCCTTTAAATGGAATACTAAAACAAAAGTAAACCAATGAGTCTACATCAAATTACAAAGTTTCTCCACAACAAAAGAAACACAAATAAAAAGACAACTTACAGAATGGGAGAAGATCTATATACCATGCATCAAACAAAAGGCTAGTAACCAAAATATATAAAATATCACCAAATTCAGCAACAACAACAAAGAAAAAAAACCCAAATGATCCCATCCAAAAATATGGAAAGGATATGAACAAAATCTTTACCAAAGAAGAAATCTGAAAGACCTAGAGATATATGAAAAATTATCTGTAAGTCATTGATTGTCTGAGAAATGCAAGTAAAGACACTGAATCCCGGTGACAACTCTTGTAGCAATATGAATGGTTAAGGAAACTAAAAATTTAAAGTAAATTGAATGTGATTAAATATATACCTCAAGTAGTAGTAGCAACATAGAATCTACAACCTATTGTAGTTATCTTTTAGATTATCAATCAGGTTGGAAGGAGAGATGAGGACTTTTTCAGACAAGCAACAGTTAAAGGAATTTATTACCAACAAACCAGACCTACCTTAGACCCAATTAAACAAGTGAAATACTAAAGGGACTTAAATGAAATGAAAATATAGAATGAATTTGCCCCTAAGAGACCAATTAAAAAAAAAACAAGGAAGATGAGCAAAGCTCAAAGAAGAGTATGGTCTCACACTACAGAACTGAGGTTAACAAAAGGTTGTGTGTAGACACCCGTTGACAGCTCACCCAGCAGAATACACACATTTCCATGTTCAAGCCCCAGGTCTCCACCTTCAGAGGGAAAGTTTCATGAACAGTGGAGCAATACAGCAAGCATCTCTTCCCTCTCTGCCTCTCTCCCTGTCTCTTTATATCTCTCTATCTCTCACCTTCTATCAAAAAGAAGTAAAAAAAAAAAAAGCCACTGTAAATGATGGGGCTTTGCAGACACTGAACCCAGTGATTCGTATTCCAGCATTAAAAAAAAAAAAGGTTTGGAGAGGGGGAGTCTTCAGTAGAGGAAGTAGTCTAATGGATTTTGGTGGAGGGATATTGGTGTTGTGGTAGGTGAGGGTGGGGTAATTGTACTTCTAAAACACCTGCAGCTTGTAAGCCAAGGTTAACTCAAAAACAAATATATAATTTAAAAATATGTATAATAAAAATATGAAAGCATAGCTGCATGTAACAGTGTGTCTCCAACAGTGTGTCTCCTATAGATAGAAAGAAGTGTGGAATTCTGGGACAATGTCAGAGTCTTTAACTGACTTTTTTAAGTTTTTATTTATCTAAAATAAATCTGAAACATAAACCACACAGTACAATACAAGTTCATCTGTTTTAAGGTTACTTCGGAATTAAGTAAAACAAGCCAGAACAAGTCTGACCTATATTAATTAACTTATATTAACCTCATCACCCAAGTATTTATCTCATTGTTATGAGTACTACAAACCTATGAAGCTTTTGACTTGTATGATACAAAGTTTCATTAACACATGATCAAGTATTGATTTTTTTTTAATGTAATGTTCAATTAACTTGTGACCTTGTCAAATAAAACAAGACAGTGTGCTTACTGGGGAATTGTAAGTCTGTTACAGAAATAAAATTTCAAAGAGTCAGATCATTAAGAGTTTGATGAAGAGGTAACTGAATCTTTCCATTAATTCTCAGGGAACAAAGAAAGGACTGTAATTAGTACTTTCTTTTCATCCTCTTTAATTCCTTATTTTTGAAAAATAGATAAGATAGGAGAACAGAGAAAAAGAAGGAAGGAACTGAAAAATAAATAAAAGGGAGCAGAGGAGAAAGAACAGTAGAAAGGGGGAAAATAGAATCAGACCTGGAGAGAAAAGTTTAGAGGGACAGAACACAGCAGAGAAGGAAAGAACCAGAAGAGGAAACCAATGGAGAAGAAAGGTAGGAAATGAAAAGAAGAGGAATAGGAAGAAACCTGGAGTGAATGTTTTCTTACACACAAAAAAGGATGATGCTAATATATAAAACTCTTGGTTAAAATCTGCACAAGGTTTAATGAATTTTGATAGTTCCTTTTTAATGTAAGAATTAAAGATGAGTTGCTACAACCCAAAGTACACAACAAAGGGAACTACATTTACTTGTGGAATTTAATTTAGTCAGTTAGACCCAGTTAAAAAAGTTAAAAAGTCTTGGTTCAAGAAAATCTGCATTTCCCTAATAATTTGTTTTTATCAGTCCATTTTAGAGAATAAAAAAAGTTCTGTAGTCCTTTATGTCATTTTCAGAATCATAGTTCCTTCTTTTTTATTTTAAAAATCTTAATCATATTTGTTCCTCGCTTGTAGATAATATTTCAAGCTCATCGATTTTAAGTATGGTAAGCCACACAAAAGGAATGTCAAATAAAACAAAAGTTGTTGGGGAAAATAGCACAAGCCACTTATCTCCAATATTAATTTCAATCTGTGCAACTAAAATTATTATACAAGTTTTGTCCTTTTATGGTAGGCATATTTGATACAAATATATTAAATTGAACTCTATACTATTTTGTTCT